>NC_136810.1:1301694-1314194 GCF_951216825.1 Electrona antarctica | reverse complement strand
CATTGGATTCACCCTTTGAGAGGTGAATAGTGGTGGGCGGTCTCGTCAGATTATTTTCACAGCATTTTGTTCTGTCGAGTTGACGCACGTAAATGTATGGACCTTTACGATTTTTGAGGGGGAGGGGGGGAGAGAGAGAGAGAGAGAGAGAGAGAGAGGGCGGGAGAGCCTATTTTACCACACAACGTGTAAAGGGAAAGAGAGACTACTCTTCTTAATGAATTTCATTTTTATAGCGCTTTTCCAAGTGCTCAAAGCGCTTTACAATGGTTCATTAATTCATACATTGGGAGGTGAAGGTTCATTCATTCATACATTGGGAGGTGACGGTTCATTCATTCATACATTGGGAGGTGAAGTGGCGAACAGTCGACGCCAGCGTCCTCACTTCCCACATTCACACACCAATGGTGGCGAGCTCACACCGACCGACTCATTGGAGGCGATGTAGGGCTCAGTGTCTTGCCCAAGGACACTTTGACATGTGGACAGGAGGAGGAGCCGGGATTCTAACCGCCGACCCAGGGATCATTGGACGACCTGTTCTACCTCCTGAGCCACAGCCGCCCTTCTTAGCACCCTTACACCTCACACATTCATTCACTTGCATATGCACTTATTGATTTAAATGACCTTCCTCTTGATGTCTCTGTCTCTGTTCTTGATGTCTTTGACACTGCCAAAGACATCAAGAGCTGCCAGGCAGCAAATTGGTGCTGTGGGAACCCGACACACCGATGTCCAGGGATGTGCTGACCACTGGGAAAAATGGCCGGTCCAGTCCAGGCCTGGTTTAGGTCACAAATTTAGGTGACTTTAGGACCTAAAAGGACCTAAAAGGGGCTTGTCGGCACACAGGCCTCTCTAAAACTCCACTTCCCTGCAGGCTGAATTAGAGGACCAGCACGTCCCTGGGGACGCCCCACACTAACATACGTGGATGAACTCAAGAACGACGCAGGAGCACAAAGAACTGGCCAGATGTATGGAGAGAACCGGGAGGACTGGAAGTGACGATGGAGGGCTCGTCTGAGGACGAGCTGGAGAGAGAGACCTTCACACCCCACGGTCGCCTTTGATTTTGTCGTTTATGGCACTTTAAGTTTCATGTCCTTGACACCTTGACACGTACATTGAGCTGGGTTGTAACACGAACACCTCTCTCTTTAGTATATAGATCGTGATTGTATTGTCTCTCTATGAAACGGTATATCAAGCGAAAAGCAAAGTTCAGATTAATTACAAAGACTTATCATTGAAATATCATTGGAAATGATACCCTTGCTTCCTCACCATCTAGCCTTTAATTGCCTTTCAATAAAACCACATTTTTATATTACTAGAACCCGTTCTGAATATATGAACAGCAAATGATGTTCAGTGTGGGTAATGCAATGTAATATATCACAAGATGGTCTAACAACCCCCGCGTTGGCCGCGATGCTTCCCCAAAGAAGAAGTTCTGTCGACTGACACAAGAGTAGCTAGTAGTATCAGGGTCCGAGTTGTTTTCCCCGTGTGGGTCTGTTACGCGGAAAAGACAGCGATTTCACTGGTGACCCGGAAGTGGACAGACAGACAGCGATCGGTGAATTTAGTAATGATTGTAATCCATTAAATATTTGCTGCGCAATGGAGTGATGAAACTGAACCAGCGAATGGAATCGCGCACAATGCATGGCACAAATCAAGGAATTGACACTCACAGACAGTGGACATGTCTTGACGTTTGACGCTTGAACTACTGCTACCCCCAAGACAAAGAACTTTGTCCCGGGCGATGGGGGTGTTAACATGTTTTTGTCTGTTGTTATTGCAGTGAATCGATATGGATCTTATAACACATCAGAGTTGTATTATGGCAGATCTACAATCTCGTAGCGCGGCACTCGGTGCAAAAAAGTACAACAATGTGTAGTACTGTATAATCATATTAGTTATGTGACTCATGTCTGTCTTTCACAACGAAATGACTACACATTCATTCTATAGGACCACCCTATAGTGTGTACCGAAATCTCCTGGAGGGGGCGTCAAAAAGTTTTTCTCCTCTGGTGAAAAGCTGGAATTTGCGCGATGGCAGTCTCTCAGTCAAATCTGGTCACATATGTGTCACGTGGTAGCGGCCGCCATACTTGTTGGCTTGTCTGGTTTGTTTGCATTGAGCGACTATCCGGTGTGCTTGTATACGTTCTTTTTTTAAACTGACCTCACAATGGTGCAGACTTGCTCAGTAAATAAGTGCCACAGCAGGTCACGTCGAGGGAATGAGCCAGAAAACGGAATTAGATTTTTCAGCTTTCCAGCATGGATACAGCATCAAGGAACCCAGATTGACGAGTTTACAAAAAGACGTAGAATGGCTTGGATCTCGGCTGTACGGCGCACAGGCGCAGAGACATAACGTTCAACAAAGTATCTAAGCACAGCCGTGTTTGTTCACAACATTTTCCTTGTCCTTGTAATGTATTTGGGCCCGACGTTCTTTCTATCCATCCTGGTGTTGGTTCACTATGTTGTCGCCAAGAACGAGCTCAATATTTACAAAAACATACCACCGTCACTCAATTCTGAGTGATGTGGGCTAGAATGTAAAGCCCACGAGAGGGCCGTCCCTAGCTTTTCAGACGCCCGTGTACGTCACCTCTTGGTGACGTACACGTTTTCACACGCTATCGCTCCATCTTTGCACAGCCACCAATACCAGGAAGGGTTTGTGAACAAGAAAGAAAACATATCCATGCAAAACAAAGCAACGTGTCTCCACCTGTTATCATCCCAGCAGGTTAACATAACCCAGACACTCTGTTCCTTACTCACAGTCACACTATAATTGGATTTGCGTGTCCTTCTCTTTGTTCTTTTGTCATATTAAACTTTTCATGTGGGAGTCGATTTGAAGACAATTTTCTGCCTTGTAACTAAATGTCAAGTCTCCGTGATGGGAATCAGCAGTGGGGTAATATCTCCAAGGTAACAGGGTGATTGTGTTTGAGCTGATTGTCTGGCTGGGTTGAACCAAAGAGTTTTGGTTTTTCTGCCCGAGAACAAAACCACATGGAGGCTCAGGAGAAAACCGTGCTCAAATAATGATCCAGCAATACAGAAACAACACCTATTTAATAGACCCTGACCTCAAATTGCTCCCCAAGGTCCCCCGTCTTAGAGAGTCGATTGTGTAGAATAGTACATATTATTGGATATTTAGATTGAAAGTAAACACTGCACTGTAAATTGTACCCAAATGTGAAAACCCAAGGCCCTACCTGAGACTCGACCGACATCGACGTGAGGATGAGGGACAGTGAGTACATTGTAGTTATTACTTGAGCAAGCAGAGCGTGCAAGTACTGTAATCGGCTGCATATGTCGGTGGCGTCGCTCGGGCCAATCAGGGACCAAGTATGTATGTATGACGGTGGCGTCGCTTGGGCCAATCAGGGACCAAGTATGTATGTATGACGGTGGCGTCGCTCGGGCCAATCAGGGACCAAGAACAGCGATCGGCTGGGTATGTAATATGTCGGTACATTCCACCAGCCAATGAGAAACCACTGTTCTCTATGACATAACTAAAGTACGTTTCAAGATTGGTATAGAGCGTTGCAGTCCCGCCAGTATAATTCAGCATGTCTGTTGTTCTATTATGAATGTTGGTCATGTCCATCCATGGTACAAACATCAGAAATGTGCATAAAAGTGAATAATTTTGGAGTTTAGATAACAATGAATTATATGGTTTTGCATAATCAGATTATACCCCTAAAATCATATTCAGCTGCCCTTCTGAAACTGCATGCTATCACACAATGTAGCACTCCTGGATGTCAGACGAACAAAATTATACCACATAATGTCTTGTCCCTTTTTAGGGCAAAGATATCCGATAATAAGGCCTCTGGCCTAAGGACTATAGCTTTTGCCCTGTCTAATATGGAGGCGTGACGTGACACGACACGACTGACAGGTTTTCAGAGTAACTGTGACCTACATGTCACAATACAATACATTAAATGAACGTCAGATGAAACAACCGCCGTGGCCGGGGGAGCCTCTGCTCGAAAAATGCTCTGCGTGCTCCTTCTGGGAGGCGACCCAATCTTTATTTCCATATTAAACTCTTTAATCTTCAGTCTTAGAAATTAGACATATGCATTGTAATGAATGTAATTATGGTCTAAAAATCCATATCATCTGTTCTTGCATACCGAATGAGCCATGTTTAATATTAACAGCCAATTTAAAACACAGCCAGCCTCCAATACAGCGCAGACAGTGCATGCCTGAACACCTCAGCGCCTGCTAAATTGAGAGAAGAAAAAAAAGAAGCCATGACGGATGCTTTTAGTGAAATGAAACGTATTTCCAACTTTTACTTCTACTCCACTACATCTGAGAGCCAAACTTTGTACTTTTACTTCACTACAATTATTTGAAAACTTTAGTTACTACTGTAGTTACTTTGGCGATTTATTTTTTTGCTTAGAAACCATACATTAACCACTTCAACCCTATATATTTCGGCCATTTGAAAATAGCCGATCTACAAGCTCTCAATGCGTCGCGTTGCGACGCATTGAGAGCTTGTAGATCGGCTATTTTCAATAGATTTTCTACACATTTTGAACTTGTGAAATGGGACATTCTGCAATATTAATAGTTTTACTTTTAGAACTTTAAGTACATTTTAATGCCGATACTTTTGTACTTTTACTCAAGTACATTTTCAATTCCGTACTTTTACTTGTAACGAAGTAGTTCTAAATTGCAGTATTGGTACTTTTACTTAAGTAAAACAATGAGTACTTTTTCCACCACTGGTGGTAAGAAAGTCGATTAAAGTCGAGTAAATGTACTCTCTGCAACGCACTCCTCAGATTTGGGGCAGAAATGACAGTTTTGAGTTGTCTGATCTATTCAGGCCTATACTGTACTGTATGTGCAAATTGATCATAATCCGCTTTTGGCACATCTCTATCATTGTGAATCATCACTGAGTCGATGCGTTTTCAGCTTGAAATCAGCTGTTCAGATATGAACTATTTATCGACTATTTTTGTTATTTGTGATACGACGTATAGGCTGAGTAAATGTAATGTGGGGGGCGGTGGCTCAGGGGTAGAGTGGCTGGATGGTAACCGCAAGGTTGCCAGTTCGAACACGGGCTCCCCCAGAGTTAGTGTAGAAGTGTCCTTGAGCAAGACACTGAACCCCTAATTGCTCCTGATGTGCTGGTTGGTGCCTTGCATGGTTTCTGCTGCCATCGGTGCATGAATGTGTGTGAATGGGTGAATTGATACACAATCTATGTATAGCGCCTTGGATAAAGGCGCTATATAAATGCACCATTTACCATTTAATGTCAACTCCTGTATTTTTTGCTAATCAAACCATGAATCTGCTGTTCTGCTTCCGTAGAATACACCCAAAAGGGGGAAAAAACATTGTCTGCTACTTTTGAAACCCTTTGCTGTCACTGCTTTTCCACTGTTTGTGGAATTAATTAGTTTCAGAATTTCCTAATTAATTTATGACACATAATTATGAACAACTATGTGCTCTCACAGAAAACATGAGCGTGTTCCTAAATACCACTGTCACCCCAGGCCTCCTAAATACCACTGTCCCCCCAGGCCTCCTAAATACCACTGTCCCCCCAGGCCTCCCACTGTCCCCCCAGGCCTCCTAAATACCACTGTCCCCCCAGGCCTCCTAAATACCACTGTCCCCCCAGGCCTCCTAAATACCACTGTCCCCCCAGGCCTCCTAAATACCACTGTCCCCCCAGGCCTCCTAAATACCACTGTCCCCCCAGGCCTCCGGGCAAACAATCCATGTTTGGTGTATTTTGTTCCTTGTCTTCTTGTCAAAGCAGTAAAGTAGGTTACTTTGCAGGACGAGTTAGCTTCAAAATTCTTAAAATTCCACAATTGTCCACTAGCTTAGAAATGTGCAAAACCTGATTATGAACTCGCGCTTACTGAACAGATCAGTTGAACATGAAAGATATGAAAGCATGTTATTTACTACCAGTAAGACGACTGAGGCCGCGTGCACGCATCCGCCTGGGTGACAGCATACTGCTGGGTGAGCGCTGGCGCTTTGGAATGGGGGGTCAGATCAACATATCCGCCTGGGTGACAGCAGACTGCTGGGCGAGCGCTGGCGCTTTGGAATGGGGTGTCAGATCAACATATCCGCCTGGGTGACAGCATACTGCTGGGCGAGCGCTCATGGCGCTTTGGAATGGGGGGTCAGATCAACATATCCGCCTTGGGTGACAGCAGACTGCTGGGCGAGCGCTGGCGCTTTGGAATGGGGGGTCAGATCAACATATCCGCCTGGGTGACAGCAGACTGCTGGGAGAGCGCTGGCACTTTGGAATGGGGGGTCAGATCAACATATCCGCCTTGGGTGACAGCAGACTGCTGGGCGAGCGCTGGCGCTTTGGAATGGGGGGTCAGATCAACATATCCGCCTGGGTGACAGCAGACTGCTGGGCGAGCGCTGGCGCTTTGGAATGGGGGGTCAGGTCAACATATCCACCTGGGTGAGAGCAGACTGCTGGGCGAGCGCTGGCGCTTTGGAATGGGGGGTCAGATCAACATATCCGCCTTGGGTGACAGCAGACTGCTGGGCGAGCGCTGGCGCTTTGGAATGGGGGGTCAGATCAACATATCCGCCTTGGGTGACAGCAGACTGCTGGGCGAGCGCTGGCGCTTTGGAATGGGGGGTCAGATCAACATATCCACCTGGGTGACAGCAGACTGCTGGGCGAGCGCTGGCGCTTTGGCATAGGGGGTTAGATATACATTTTCGGGCCTGTTGAGAACTCTAGTTTTCGCCGGCTACCGGGCGCGGCTGCACTAATAACTTTGGGGCAGGCCCGGTCATCTAGAGTTTGAATGGACTTGGACTTGAATGGACTTGAATGGAAGGGAGACGATGTCTCCCTTTTGACTGATATCTATCAGTCAAAAGGGAGACATCGAAGACGAAGGATGGATGGGGAAGGATCAACAATGTCAGAAAAGGTCAGCTCCATATATGGAGATCTTTGGGTTTGAGGTCAGATGTAGAGTTGCTGGCCCTCTCAGGGATCTTCATCCCTGATGATGTCACGTGCTCCATCCCTGATGATGTCACATGATGTCACGTGCCTGACCAATCAACCAACCAATCAACACACACACTGAGGGACATGCACAATTCCATAGTTAACTGCGACAAAAAAAGAATAGCAGAGTTTGTTGAGGATCGATGGTCCCGTTCTAAAGTCAAAGAGGCAATTCGTTCTCATGAATGCAAAAGGCCTGCTGTTCCTTTGTGTGTGTGTGTGTGTGCGTGCGTGCGTGCGTGCGTGCGTGCGTGAGAGTGAGATAGAGAGAGCAATGATAGTGAAATAATGAGGGTCTCTAGAGGTTCAGGTTGATTCTGTCCTATTTATCTACCCGAGTTTCATCCTGTTCAAGCAACCAGACAAGGAATGCCATGGCACTGTCACTACACGCGCACGCACGCACGTACGCAGGTGTGCATGCACGCACGCTACAAAATAATGAGGCCCTCCTTATCTCTGTTATTCAATTGGAGTCTCATTTAAAGTTCACACCCAGGGGCTTTCGACACGACCAGTCAGCACCATATCAACTATCTAATGCTCCC
The DNA here is from genome assembly GCF_951216825.1 of Electrona antarctica. Classification (NCBI taxonomy): domain Eukaryota; kingdom Metazoa; phylum Chordata; class Actinopteri; order Myctophiformes; family Myctophidae; genus Electrona; species Electrona antarctica. Next base: position 1,306,529 of record NC_136810.1, on the reverse strand, counting down.
AGTGTACCTCCAGTCAGCACCATATCAACTATCTAATGATCCCAGTGTACCTCCAGTCAGCACCATATCAACTACCTAATGATCCCAGTGTACCTCCAGTCATTACTGGACTCCACCTGTGCAATTCCAAGCTCCAAGCAGACAAGACCGTCGTACTACTTTTTCTCCTCTCATTAATTTACACCATAAAAAGGATGATAAACTGAAATAATAAGATAGACTGTCTAACCCTCCTTGAAAGAAATGTCTCTCCTCTGGGCAATCAGCAATGATGACTCATAAAGACTAGCTTAAAGGAGAATTCCATGCTAGAAGGCTTTCTTGCCTTTATTTGTAGTTTTTACCTCCCCACCAAAGAGGTCCAGGTGTTATTTTGTGCAAAAGTGCATTATTGGCTATTTCCCCTAATATAAGCCCTCAATGGGTTTTTGTGCTAATTCGCTTATTTCCATCGAAATAAGTAGTAAAGTGTGCCGCTTGGGATACTATTTACATTATGAAGAGAGGATATATACAAAAAACATAGATTTTTGAGCGATGGAAATAAGCAAATTAGCACAACACCCCAATGCCCCATTCAATTCAATGCAATTCAATTCAATTCATTGAGGGCTTATGTAGGAAATAGCCAATAATGTCCTTTTGCACAAAATAACACCTGGACCTCTTTGGTGGGGACGTAACAACTACAAATAAAGGTAAGAAAGCCTTCTACTATGGAATTCTCCTTTAACTTATAGCTAGCTTAGTGTGCGTCTGTCAAAAGTTTGCAGGATTGGCTCGTTTTGCAAACAAAGTTCAATACATCGACGTACCTGGGTGGGGGGTTTAAATATGAAACAAGGGGTGATTAAGGCTGTCCCCGAACATTCAGGGTTCGAACCTTTGCTCGTTAGGGTTGGCATTTGAATCTTAATTAATGGGCTTGAACCATTCGTTTTTTGGTTTTTTTGTAGATGTTATTAATAATCAGGGGGGCACACAACCGATGCGCCAGTGCGCATATGTCCTAGATCAAAGGCATGCAAGTCACATTTGTGCACCAACAGCTGAGACAGTTATGTAGAGAAATCTGACAGGCATTCAAAAGGAACTCAAATGAGATGTTAATGTCCTGTAAGTAGACTTAGAAATAAAACTAGTGTTGACTAATCATTACATGTGGCTCTTATTTTGAAGAGGAAGTTATGCACAGGAAGTCCGTTTCAGTTGTAAACAAGCTACTATGACACTTTCCCAAAGTTACGTGCTCCCCCCAGCCCCCACCACCGAGGTTCGGACCTCGAAGGTTAATTAGAAACGAATGGTTCGAAGGTCCGCTCGAAAATTCCTGCCGAAGGTTCGAGTCCTAAAAACAGGGCTAGGGTACAGCCTTAGTGGTGATCAAGGAGTGGCTATTGGAGATGTCCCTGCACTAGAACAGGAGGCTGATACAAGAATACTACCGTGAACCGTTTATGTATTTAATATTGTTTTGTTCTTTGTGTTGTCAAATGTGTGTATATGTGTTCTGCATACATGGCTACTGGGTCACAAGACACATTTCAGTGTGAACTGACGATAGACGAAGTACTATATCATATCATATGGACATCTCAAGACAGGGAGTAAGACATTAAGATGCTTAACAGATTGTCTGCGGCTGACATACGGTATATAAATGTTTTTTAATAGCCATCTATTGTCGGTGATTGACGCATATATATGTTTTATATCGCTTTAAATCATTATTATCGTTTAATGGCTATAATACAACTTTTAGCTGGTTGTTAGGCAACGCCTTGCTCACCCCCACACGTGCAACATGTGGTAATGTTATAATTACGATCTGCTCTTGCCTTTTTCTCGAAAAAAGTCAAAAACGTTGAGAACCCCTGGATTAGAGGAGCCATGCTCCTCTGAGTTTTGGGCCAATAGCCCAAAACACCTGTAGCCACAACTCTAAAAACTAGATGAAAACAGAACAATCTGTTCACTAGATGAGCCATATGCTCCTCTGAGCCAATAGCCCAAAACACCTGTAGCCACAACTCCAACAACTAGATGAAAACAGAACAAACAGAAAATCTGTTCACTAGATGAGCCATATGCTCCTCTGAGGCAAGAACTGAAACACTTTGTATCATCGTCCAACGTCCATCAGTGTTGTGAAGCCAGACCCTCGCCTTGTCTCTGGCCTCAAGAAGTCAGTCTCTGAAGGAGGTCTGTACAGGGACAGGTGGTGATTGATGCGAGCCAGTCACCAGTACAATGTCTGCCATATGTGTTTTATGTACTTTGCTTAAAAAAAAAGAATGGTATTCTTTTTACCCCGGGGCAGACCACGGCACAGTTGGAGGAATCACATCGACTCACTGGCCTTGGAACGCCTCGGGATCCCCCAGGAGGAAGTTACATGGCCTTGGAACGCCTCGGGATCCCCCAGGAGGAAGTCACTAATGTTGCTCTGGAGAGGGAAGTCTGGAGCACTCTGTGGAGCTGTTGCCCCCCGCGACCCGACTATGGATAAGCGGTTGAAGATGGATGGATGGTACAGTATTATAATGCTCATGAATGCTATTTTAGTGAAATGCAGTCTTCAGATAAATAAAGTGTTTGGGTTTACATGACATTTTTAGATTACCCCCCACAGAGTACAGACACATATACTGTATGCGCGCGCGCGCACGCACGCACGCACGCACGCACGCACGCACCTTTCCTGTAATTAACCTACAGTAATTTGTCAAAAAGCCCATGTTGATTTATAGTCCAATTAAAACTATATACAGTATAAATGGAGCAGGTATTTGAGGCTGTAGGAGGAGATTAATTAAACACCATTACAGGTCTGAGAGTGACATGATCCACTATGAACCACACACACACACACACACACACACACACACACACACACACACACACACACACACACACACACACACACACACACACACACACACACACACACACACACACACACACACACAGGATGTCAGGAGTGTAGGCTACGTGGGGACGGAACCAAAATTAGAAAGTAGAGCAACAGTGTGCTGTGAGCCTCAGCTGTTCTGGAGTCACAGTGAAACTGGGCTACAGCTATGGATCTGAAACACAGTGAAACTGGGCTACAGCTATGGATCTGAAACACAGTGAAACTGGGCTACAGCTATGGATCTGAAACACAGTGAAACTGGGCTACAGCTATGGATCTGAAACACATGAGGACATTTGGATTAAGAATGTTATAACACTACAACATGCAATGCTGGATCTCCAAATCAAGAAACCAATCTGTCATGTTAACAACATGATGGCAAACAATTCTTTGCATGTTTCCGCAAAAACATGTTATTTAAACAGATACTAGGTTCATTGATTCTACCCAGGCCAGGTCAGCTCGAACCCGCTCATTCCTGTGTGGTTCACACGGCGTGGGTAGACTGGAGATAACGTCATGTTTTTGGGTTAGGCTGATTGGCTGGAGGGGTTGTCTGTGCGCGTGCGTGCGTGCGTGCGTGCGTGTTACACTACATCACGTAAACGTGTGATGTTTAAGCTGAACCCGGCAGAGAGCAAGTAGTGAAAGTAAAACAAATTGCAGGGCATTGTTCCTTTATTCATCCAATTCATCTAAAACCATCAGACTGTGTCTGAACTCAAGTACTTCTAAATGGGCTCCATGATGAAGTCAGAGAGAACGCAGGCGAGAGACAAGGATCTGCCAGAGAGGTCTTCAGAGCTCAATACAGTTAATGTGTGGAGGGCATTCTGCCATAACTATGAGAGGTTAATGTGTGGAGGGCATTCTGCCATAACTATGAGAGGTTAATGTGTGGAGGGCATTCTGCCATAACTATGAGAGGTTAATGTGTGTAGGGCATTCTGCCATAACTATGAGAGGTTAATGTGTGGAGGGCATTCTGCCATAACTATGAGAGGTTAATGTGTGGAGGGCATTCTGCCATAACTATGAGAGGTTAATGTGTGGAGGGCATTCTGCCATAACTATGAGAGGTTAATGTGTGTAGGGCATTCTGCCATAACTATGAGAGGTTAATGTGTGGAGGGCATTCTGCCATAACTATGAGAGGTTAATGTGTGGAGGGCATTCTGCCATAACTATGAGAGGTTTAATGTGTGGAGGGCATTCTGCCATAACTATGAGAGGTTAATGTGTGGAGGGCATTCTGCCATAACTATGAGAGGTTAATGTGTGGAGGGCATTCTGCCATAACTATGAGAGGTTAATGTGTGGAGGGCATTCTGCCATAACTATGAGAGGTTTAATGTGTGGAGGGCATTCTGCCATAACTATGAGAGGTTTAATGTGTGGAGGGCATTCTGCCATAACTATGAGAGGTTTAATGTGTGGAGGGCATTCTGCCATAACTATGAGACGGTAATGTGTGGAGGGCATTCTGCCATAACTATGAGAGGTTAATGTGTGGAGGGCATTCTGCCATAACTATGAGAGGTTAATGTGTGGAGGGCATTCTGCCATAACTATGAGAGGTTTAATGTGTGGAGGGCATTCTGCCATAACTATGAGAGGTTAATGTGTGGAGGGCATTCTGCCATAACTATGAGAGGTTAATGTGTGGAGGGCATTCTGCCATAACTATGAGAGGTTAATGTGTGGAGGGCATTCTGCCATAACTATGAGAGGTTTAATGTGTGGAGGGCATTCTGCCATAACTATGAGAGGTTAATGTGTGGAGGGCATTCTGCCATAACTATGAGAGGTTTAATGTGTGGAGGGCATTCTGCCATAACTATGAGAGGTTTAATGTGTGGAGGGCATTCTGCCATAACTATGAGAGGTTTAATGTGTGGAGGGCATTCTGCCATAACTA
>NC_136810.1:1264194-1299194 GCF_951216825.1 Electrona antarctica | reverse complement strand
CCTGCAGGTAGGTTCTGGGACTCTGACTACACCTGCTGGGCCTATGGCCACTGGCGTAGCCTGGCATCAATACCACAGCCTGGGCCTATGGTCACTGATGTAGCCTGGCCTCAATACCATTCTGGATCAATACCAGCTTCTGAGTTTCTGATCAGGTGCAGGAGCGAAAGAGGGAGAGAGAGAGAGAGAGAGAGAGAGAGGAAAAAAGGAAGGGATAAAAAGGAAACTGGATTGCCAGTGGGGACTATATGTGTTATGTACCAGCTGCTCAAGGACCGTATCCATTTATAAAACAGTGTATGATGCATATTTAATGTTTTGTTCAGAGCTGAGAAAAGTCAAGTGGTTCTGCAGGTTTCCATCAATAAATCACCTGATCAATGAACAGTTAATTTAAAACTATGTCGGTGACTATAGAGCAAGTGTTTCCTAATTTGTTTCCCAATTTAGCCTCTATCCCATTCTGGGCGGGAACCCCTTTTGGTGTTTTAACTAAGCATTATGTTATACTTTAGCTATTGAAAAATAGCAGATCTACAAGCTTGTAGGTCTGCTATTTTTGAAATATCGTGAAAATGAGGCACAAATCTTTGAATATATATTCTTTCAGAATACTTTTTTTTTATTTCGACGTCAGGCCTAAAGGGGCTATTCATAGTGTACTGACCACAGCTATACAAATAATATAGGTCTCATTCGTGGCTGCAGTTCATTGGAGCGACGTGTCTCCACTGAAGGCTGGAAGTCAAGCGGAAGTGCTGAAGGCGTTTGCTGAAGGCACGCTGCGTCGCTGCCCAGGTGACGTCGCTCATGCGACTCCTCCATGTCTCACGCTGCCACTCAAGTGACTACTGGCCAATCACACCGTGTCTTTTCCGGGACTTATCAATCCAATCCAAGGGAGCTTTATTGGCATGAGAGGCACATTGCCTCTGATTGGCCTACCGAAAGTCCCCTTAATCCGCTACGCACGCGGAAGCTTCGTAGGCTCATGCTTCCGCTATGCTTCGCAAGGAATCTCGGGACAATTTGGCCTTCAACAGAGACATGCGCCCCAGAGCTGGAAGAGGCATCTACATTTTTATGTCAATGGTACTGACAATAAGAGCGAAGGAGGAAAGGAGAACTCTGTTTCAGCCTCATAGAAGTTTTTCAGGATAATCACTGCCACCTCACCGTCCTCATGTAGACCTGAGGATGATTCTACAAATGCCTTCTAAGACAGTTCTAACCCATGTTTCCATGTTTGTGTCGTACATTTTCTTGTCAAGGACCCCCAAAAATTATATGTAATTGTCCTCCAACCCCCATCTCAAAATATGTTGTTCCATGGACCCTCCAGAAGTAAAGATTTGAGTTAAAAATGTTCGCTCTGAAATTTGCACCACATTTTCACGATTAAAATTTTAAGCATTATGTTAAACTTTAGCAATAGCTAAAGTTTAACATAATGCTTAAAACACCAAAAGGGGTTCCTGCCCAGAATGGGTTAAAGGCCCAGACAAAACAAGCCAACGTGGGCCAAAAAAGCTGCCCAATAGCCTCAGACGCCTCGTCCTACTTCTCTACAAGGTGTCGCAGTGCCGCCCCCTTTCATGACGATGCCAAAAAGTATTTATTTAAAGACCTTATAAGCGTCGTACAAAGCCAACTCGAGTTGTGACAAATCATGAAAACAAACACAAATTTTGGACCAAACAAATAATTACAAAGAATAACAAACAACAAAAAAAGTGTTGTAACCTGCCGTCTTTTTCTTCTTTCTAATTCTTTGTTTGGCCCAAAACATTGTGTTTACTGTCATGATTTCTCACAACTAGAGTTGGCTTTGTACGACGCTTAAAAGGTCTTTAAATAAATAGTTTATGAAATGTCTATGAGGAAAATGAACAGGGAATCATTTCCTGGGCCCTGGTACGGGGCTGCACTGCGACGCTCTATAGACATTCACCGTGAAAGGGACATTTTGTGCAAAGGTCACAGTTAAGTAAACTTCAGGGAATCGTGCAGGTTTAAATGAGCCAGTTTACTTTATTCCATGCACTCTTTGTTGGATAGTTTTGATCAATGAACCTCAGCTGGCCGTGGCAGTGACAAACGACACCTCCACAACACACTTGAAATAACCCATTTTGGGCGGGAAGCCCTTGTGGTGTTTCTAGCATTATGTTATAATTTAGCTATTGAAAAATAGCAGATCTACAAGCTCATAGCGCGGCACTCGGTGCCGCGCTATGAGCTTGTAGGTCTGCTATTTTTTTTAAATCGCGAAAATGTGTCGCAAATCTTTGAATATATATTCTTTCAGAGCGAATGTTTTTAACTCAAATCTTTGCTTCTGGGGGGGGGGGGGGGGGGGGGGGTTCCTGGAAAAACATATTTTCAGATGGAGGTAGGCGGCCAAATACGGATAATTTTTTGGGGTTCTTGACATGAAATATTGAGCACCACTGATATAGAAACATGGGGTATTTAAGAAACATTTCATGATTTAGAAGACATTTTTTTTAATTTTGACGTCAGGCCAAAATGGGATAAAGAGAGCCACATAGACTAGGAGGTTCTACCTTTTCAGACAGCGTCAATCCTCATCCCACTTAACCCGATTAGGCCTGACGTCAAAATTTAAAAAATGAAACCTCATGTTTCTACATCAGTGGTTCTCAATATTTCATGTCAAGGACCCCAAAAATTATATGTAATTGGCCGCCGACCCCCATCTGAAAATATGTTGTCCCAGGGACCTTCCGGAAGCAAAGATTTAAGTTAAAAACTGAAACTCTGAAAGAATATATTCAAAGATTTGAGGCACATTTTTACGATTTTTCAAAAATAGCAGATCTACAAGTTCATAGCGCGCCACTCAGTGGCGCGCTATGAGCTTGTAGATCTGCTATTTTTCAATAGCTAAAAGTATAACAGAATGCTTACAACTCCAAAAGGGGTTCCCGCCCAAAATGGGTTAACCCGATTGGTGATGCTATCACACTTTGGACTGAATGACGGCAAATTGCGACACAATTAAAATTTGAATGCGTCCAATCAAGGGCTCTCTTCCGGGGCTCAAGCATATCAGGGGAGGGCATCAGACGGTGTTGCACTAAAGGACACATGGTAGAGGGAGATAAGGGTTGAGATATCTGTTGGATCCATGAGCCCCAAGTGGTCATCTTTATCACTCCGTCTGCATGTGGGAGGCTGATGTGGTTATCAGAAGTAAAGGATGGTGGTCTTTATGTTATCGTTCTCAGTTCTCATTTCCATTCATCAAAAGCAACTGCTGCTGAGGATACCTTCTCCTTGAGAGTTGTGCCGTCCTGCTGAACCTTGAGCCTCACAATCATCATGCACCCACTTCTTTACTTCTCTGGTGTTCCGTCTTCAATGTAATGTTTCAAAAAAATACCGCAAATCCGTCATTAATCCTATATATCTGTCAGACGTTCTATATTTCCGCCTGCCTCTCTTGCCTTGGGGTGTCATCATCGACTCACTCGCCAATCCCCACTTCTGGTTTCTTGGGCGTTATTGATCTTAGCTTTCTTTCTGTATTTTCAAACTATAATTAATTAATATAAGTAATTTAGAGAGTAAGAGTAAATTATATATATATATATATATATATATATATATATATATATATATATAATTTACTCTTACTCTCTAAATTACTTATATATATATATATATATATATATATATATATATATATATATATATATATATATATATAGTTGCTCTGAGAGTGAGGTCTACTAGCCAACACCAACTCGGGATTCCTATCCAACATCAGGTTCTTGAGCTCTGCAGTGTTGTCAGCCAAGCTGTCGCGCCGCAGCACGTCTACATAGGTGGCTCGACGCATTGTGAGCTTGTAGATTGGCTATTTTCAAATGGTGGTTAATGGTTAATGTATGTGTGTTAATGTATGGTTAATGTATGTTTTCTAATCAAAATTAAAATCGCCAAAGTAACTAGTAACTAAAGTTTTCAAATAATTGTAGTGGAGTAAAAGTATAAAGTTTGCCTCGCTCTGAGATGTAGTGGAGTAGAAGTAAAAGTACTGGAAATTGGAAATACTCAAGTAGAGTACAAATACCTCAAAATTGTACTTAAGTACAGTACTTAAGTAAAAGTACTACTTTCCACCACTGCAGATCACTGCTGATGTCATCTACATGTTCGTATTCCCACCACGTCACCCAACACATGTTACGACGACATCAGTCAACCATATGCAGTGAATTAGTTGGAAGAACTCCGTCATGTGTTTCCCATCCTTCACAGGAGTTACAATCATTCTTTCTCCATATTTACCCCCAAATGCCTCTCTGTTCTCCACAAGGAAACATATTGCTATATAAATCACAACATGCTATATACACAACACAATCTATTGTTCTCTCTCTCTGTCTCAAAGGGAATCCAATTTACATTTCCCTGGCAAACTTAATGACCCTCAAACCATATATGCATTACAAATTGTATTTGAGGGGGGGGGGGGGGGGGGGGGGGGGGGAGTGTGCTGTCTCTTTTGCCTTGCTGACTTTCATGAATAAACATCAAACTAATCAAACTAAAATGTCTGTCTGTCTGTCTGTCTGTCTGAAACACTGCCGTTGCTCCTCACTGCCTGCACCAATCGCTCTCACTTTTGACACAGGCATTGACCATAACGAAGCTTAACGAAGCCCTTTCCCCATTTAACAAATTATAAATTAATAATTACTTTATTAGTGAATTAAAATGTCCCCATGGACTTTACATGGGAAAATGCGACCGCCCTCTACTGTAGCAATACACACATCACATGCAGGCCACCGTACTCTGTGTTACCCCACTGTCATGTTTCCTCTGCTACAGCCGCAACACAACAAACAGTGGCCTATACAATGTTGCACCTGCAGGCCCAGCGCTGTACTGCCTGGCCCAGCGCTGTACTGCCTGGCCCAGCGCTGTACTGCCTGGCCCAGCGCTGTACTGCCTGGCCCAGGCCCAGCGCTGTACTGCCTGCCCAGCGCTGAAAAATTCGTCGGCTGACGAAAACGACATGGAAACTACATGAAAACGAAGCTATGATGACTAAAACTAGGACTAATACTATATAATATACTGACGATTTCGTCAACAAATAAAAACTAGACTGAAATGTTAGGAAGGGACTAGTGGACAAGAGATCCAGTATAAGTCATTTTACACTTGGTTGCTTGATGAAAATAGATCGGCTATTTTCAGCAAGTGTAAAAACCGTCATTACGACGGCATCAAGGGCCGCCAAAATATGCAGCGTACTCGCAGTGAATGGTGGTGACGCGCCTGCCCCAGAAATCTTGTAAAAAAATACATATTTAGCCCCATGCTCGAATGCCCCCGTCCCCTGTCAAAAACAGCTAAAATCCCTAATATGAAAGAAAGCAGCAAATGAAAGAAAATTTACACTCATCCTTTACTTTCTCTAATAACAACCTAAACCATGAACCTTGGGTGGAAAATAAACACAGTTCTATTGGTGGATCTGTGTGTGTACCTTTCGTTTTGTCTCCTATAAAAAATAAAAATAAAAAAATGGTACCAGAAGAAAATCTAAACAAATACAAATGTACGATAAATTTACAGTAGCTATAATAAATTGGACAAGAAAAGGTTTGCACATAAAAAAGCACTACATTGAATCATTTTCAGTCAAACGGATGCAGGCCTTTTGGAAAGTCAATAGAATAATTTCCCAGGATGTGGTCATATATAAAATTCAATTCCACTGCTGGGACTAACCTGATTTCATGGGGAAAGAAAGGAACATTTTTGAACAGGGCAGTAAATCCAATCCCACTTGATCCTGTCAAAAGTAGGAATCATAGTCCATTCCATCTTCCATGCGTGGAAGCAGACTTGACTCTGATGTCAAAGTGGATCGATTATTCTCAAGCAGAAAGCCGTCTGGCTCTACGGCTCCTCGGATGAATAAAACAATATGAATATGAATGAGGACTATGCACGCTCCCATGATGCTCTACATCTCTGCAGTCGGGAGGAAACCTCATAACTCCAAAATGTTCATTTCTCAGGAAATGAAAAATATAAATTTTTCAGGAAATTAAGAAAACCATATATTTTTTAAACAAAGCAATACAGCCTCATCAAAGTTGGTGTTGTCACTTTATATATTGTCAATTACTTCCATGAGAGGGGGAGAGGTGGTGGAGTTAGTTGCTTTAGCAGACATTTTGAGGGTCCAATGGAGTTAAGAGGTTTTGTCCAAAGCACTTTTTACTACTTTCCATTGGTTCAATATTTTCGAAACCACACACAGACGTAAAGGGTGTTCAGTAACACTGATTTATACCAAAATATCAAAAACCTCAAAAATGGAGTTATGAGGTTTCCTCCCGACTCCAGTATACCAGCCCACTGAAGACACACAATGCTGCAAAACCTTTCTTCTCTCTTATATCATTTAGGCCTGACATCGAAATTAAAAAAAAGTCTTCTAAATCCTGACAGTTTTCTGAAAAACCTCATGTTTCTATATCAGTGGTGCTCAATATTTCATGTCAAGGCCCGCAAAAAATATATGTTTTCTGACACCCATCTGAAAACATGTTGTTGACCCTCCCACCAGAAGCAAAGATTTGAGTTACAAACGTTCACTCTGTAACAATATATATAGAGTTGAGGCACATTTTCACGATTTTTCAAAATTGCAGACCTACGAGCTTGTAGATCTGCTATTTTTCAATAGCTAAAGTACATAATGCTTTAAAACACCAAGAGGGGTTCCCGCCCAGAACGGCTTAAACACACACTCACATGCCTCACACATTATGTTTTTTCCGTATTCAAACAAACAAACAGACAGTGAGGGAAATTTCGACTTCAACTTGCCTTTTTCCCGTTTCCCTGACGGTCGTTAGTCTAGGAGTTGTTTGGCGGTGTGTTTTTTTCCTTTCCCAGTAGCTGTCAACGGTGTCAGTGTCAGTGTGACACGAGGCTAGAACGCTCTCCGTGTGACAGGAATATTAACCAGAGAAGACGTGCTGCACAGCACAGGGAACTGGGCCGCATGCATGTGTGTATGCACATGCACATACGTGTATGCACTACGCACGCACACACGCACGCACGCACACGCGCATGCACGCACGCACACACCTTACACTAAAAAATGCAGTGCCTGTCAGGTTGTAACTAAGAGTTGGTTTGTACAGTGTATTCCTTACACTGAATGTGTGGGTAAAGTAAGAGTTGGTTTGTACAGTGTATTCCTTACACTGAATGTGTGGGTAAAGTAAAGGTTTATTCTGATCATGATCTGGGTGGGTGTTATATTATCATGGTATATTAATGAACGATTATCAATGTTTTTAGGTCAAGTTTTACAGTGTTGCTGAAAACCAGGGGTGGGCAACTTTGATGATGTTGAGAGGGCCACTATATTTCCACACTCACTCCAGAGGGTCATGTTGCATATTACTGTTGTAGCAAAAATAGCTGATCTACAAGCTCAAAACGTGTCGCGATGCGACGCGTTTTGAGCTTGTAGATCGGCTATTTTTGCTATCTTTGAATTGAAATCCTGAAAAAGAATGTGTCAATTTTTTTTAGTGGAATCCTGAAAAATAACCTTTTCATTTAATTTAAAATTAATTTAGTTATAACTTTATGAACTAAATCCAAACACATTGGCCATACAAAAGCGGGTCATGTTTGCATGTTTGGAGTTGTAAACAGCTGAAATCAATAATGTATCAGAATTATGATATTAACCTGAGGGCCACATTAACCGTTTCCGTCCATCCGACGTGTCAGCACGTCCTAGGGGTCCCAATCGACGCGTCCTAAAGACATGTGAGGACGTCCTAGCGCATCCTCAATGATACGGGGCGAGATAAGAATATTCTGAATTTTTCCCTTTTTTTATTTGTCAGTTCGCCTCTCGGCTACCGCATGCTCCGCTCTGTCCCCATGTTAGCTTATCATTGAGTTAGCCGTTAGCGCGGCGGAAAGAATGACTCGTCTCTCCTAATCCAGGGCGCTCTCCGTGGTGTTGAACGGATCGATATACTGGCGCTTCATTTCTGCTCCTCATCCGTCAATCCCGCAAAATATGAACGCTTTTTGGATCATATATCGTATAAACTAAAACGATCGCAATGTAAGCTAGCTATGTAAAGTGAACTTTTTTTAGTGGATTGTTTCCGGGTCATGGCTTTCCGAGTAAAAGCGGCCATGTTGTTCTTATTTTGAAGGACTTCCGGCACTGATTGTGTTAAGTGAAGGTGGGGGCCGCATGTGGCCGCCAGTTGCCCATGTATGCTGTAAACCTTGCTGTGACTGTGAAGCTTCTCATATAACCTCTTTCTTTATCCAGACTCTTTCCATCAGCCTTCAGTGTTTTACATTAATCTGAATTTAGCTCCAGGAACTATATACGCTTCTAGTTCTACACACAATTGACATCGTTTCTCATCGATCACAACTCAACCTCTGCCTTTTCCGCCCGCCTCCTCACTCAAGTCATTCTCTTAAACACCCCAAAATTCACATCCCAATGATAGGGTGAGTGGTGGAGTATGGTTGAACATCCCAATGACAGGGTGAGTGGTGGAGAATGGTTGAACATCCCAATGACAGGGTGAGTGGTGGAGAATGGTTGAACATCCCAATGACAGGGTGAGTGGTGGAGAATGGTTGAACATCCCGATGACAGGGTGAGTGGTGGAGAATGGTTGAACATCCCAATGACAGGGTGAGTGGTGGAGAATGGTTGAACATCCCAATGACAGGGTGAGTGGTGGAGAATGGTTGAACATCCCAATGACAGGGTGAGTGGTGGAGAATGGTTGAACATCCCAATGACAGGGTGAGTGGTGGAGGATGGTTGAACATCCCAATGACAGGGTGATTGGTGGAGAATGGTTGAACATCCCGATGACAGGGTGAGTGGTGGAGAATGGTTGAACATCCCAATGACAGGGTGAGTGGTGGAGAATGGTTGAACATCCCAATGACAGGGTGAGTGGTGGAGAATGGTTGAACATCCCAATGACAGGGTGAGTGGTGGAGAATGGTTGAACATCCCAATGACAGGGTGAGTGGTGGAGAATGGTTGAACATCCCAATGACAGGGTGAGTGGTGGAGAATGGTTGAACATCCCAATGACAGGGTGAGTGGTGGAGAAAGGTTGAACATCCCAATGACAGGGTGAGTGGTGGAGAATGGTTGAACATCCCAATGACAGGGTGAGTGGTGGAGAAAGGTTGAACATCCCAATGACAGGGTGAGTGGTGGAGAATGGTTGAACATCCCAATGACAGGGTGAGTGGTGGAGAATGGTTGAACATCCCGATGACAGGGTGAGTGGTGGAGGATGGTTGAACATCCCAATGACAGGGTGAGTGGTGGAGAATGGTTGAACATCCCAATGACAGGGTGAGTGGTGGAGAATGGTTGAACATCCCGATGACAGGGTGAGTGGTGGAGAATGGTTGAACATCCCAATGACAGGGTGAGTGGTGGAGAATGGTTGAACATCCCGATGACAGGGTGAGTGGTGGAGAATGGTTGAACATCCCAATGACAGGGTGAGTGGTGGAGAATGGTTGAACATCCCAATGACAGGGTGAGTGGTGGAGATTGGTTGAACATCCCAATGACAGGGTGAGTGGTGGAGGATGGTTGAACATCCCAATGACAGGGTGAGTGGTGGAGATTGGTTGAACATCCCAATGACAGGGTGAGTGGTGGAGGATGGTTGAACATCCCAATGACAGGGTGAGTGGTGGAGATTGGTTGAACATCCCAATGACAGGGTGAGTGGTGGAGAATGGTTGAACATCCCAATGACAGGGTGAGTGGTGGAGAAAGGTTGAACATCCCAATGACAGGGTGAGTGGTGGAGAATGGTTGAACATCCCAATGACAGGGTGAGTGGTGGAGAAAGGTTGAACATCCCAATGACAGGGTGAGTGGTGGAGGATGGTTGAACATCCCAATGACAGGGTGAGTGGTGGAGAATAGTTGAACATCCCAATGACAGGGTGAGTGGTGGAGAATGGTTGAACATCCCAATGACAGGGTGAGTGGTGGAGAATGGTTGAACATCCCAATGACAGGGTGAGTGGTGGAGAATGGTTGAACATCCCAATGACAGGGTGAGTGGTGGAGAATGGTTGAACATCCCAATGACAGGGTGAGTGGTGGAGGATGGTTGAACATCCCAATGACAGGGTGAGTGGTGGAGGATGGTTGAACATCCCAATGACAGGGTGAGTGGTGGAGAATGGTTGAACATCCCAATGACAGGGTGAGTGGTGGAGGATGGTTGAACATCCCAATGACAGGGTGAGTGGTGGAGAAAGGTTGAACATCCCAATGACAGGGTGAGTGGTGGAGAATGGTTGAACATCCCAATGACAGGGTGAGTGGTGGAGGATGGTTGAACATCCCAATGACAGGGTGAGTGGTGGAGGATGGTTGAACATCCCAATGACAGGGTGAGTGGTGGAGAAAGGTTGAACATCCCAATGACAGGGTGAGTGGTGGAGGATGGTTGAACATCCCAATGACAGGGTGAGTGGTGGAGGATGGTTGAACATCCCGATGACAGGGTGAGTGGTGGAGAATGGTTGAACATCCCAATGACAGGGTGAGTGGTGGAGGATGGTTGAACATCCCAATGACAGGGTGAGTGGTGGAGGATGGTTGAACATCCCAATGACAGGGTGAGTGGTGGAGAAAGGTTGAACATCCCAATGACAGGGTGAGTGGTGGAGAATGGTTGAACATCCCAATGACAGGGTGAGTGGTGGAGAATGGTTGAACATCCCAATGACAGGGTGAGTGGTGGAGAATGGTTGAACATCCCAATGACAGGGTGAGTGGTGGAGAATGGTTGAACATCCCAATGACAGGGTGAGTGGTGGAGGATGGTTGAACATCCCAATGACAGGGTGAGTGGTGGAGGATGGTTGAACATCCCAATGACAGGGTGAGTGGTGGAGAATGGTTGAACATCCCAATGACAGGGTGAGTGGTGGAGGATGGTTGAACATCCCAATGACAGGGTGAGTGGTGGAGGATGGTTGAACATCCCAATGACAGGGTGAGTGGTGGAGAATGGTTGAACATCCCAATGACAGGGTGAGTGGTGGAGAATGGTTGAACATCCCAATGACAGGGTGAGTGGTGGAGAATGGTTGAACATCCCAATGACAGGGTGAGTGGTGGAGGATGGTTGAACATCCCAATGACAGGGTGAGTGGTGGAGGATGGTTGAACATCCCAATGACAGGGTGAGTGGTGGAGGATGGTTGAACATCCCAATGACAGGGTGAGTGGTGGAGAATGGTTGAACATCCCAATGACAGGGTGAGTGGTGGAGAATGGTTGAACGGTTCAACTGAATTGTTTCCAACGCTAGAAGCATTCAGTCTTCTCTATAGTGTTATTCCAGGGCCCTGTGTTTAACCCATTTAAACCTGACGATGATTCTACAAAATCTCTTCTAAATCCTGACAGTTTTCTGAAAAACCTACGTTTCTATGTCAGTGGTTCTCAACCTTTTTCATGTCAAGGACCCCCAGAAATATCTGTATTTGGCCACCGACCCCCCCATCTGAAAATATGTTGTTCCAGGGATTCCCCAGATGCAAAGATATAAAGTTAAAAACGTTCTCTCGGAAAGAAAATATATTCCAAGATTTTTGCCACATTTTCACGATTTTTCCAAAAATAACAGACCTACAAGTTCATAGCGCGGCACTCGGTGGCGCGCTATGAGCTTGCAGATCTGCTATTTTTCAACAGCTAAAGCATAACATAATGCTTTAAAACACCAAAAGGGGTTCCCGCCCAGAATGTGTTTAAGCAGCATGCCCGCTGGCTGTAATTCCATTCCACTCCAGTCTCATTCTGACACAAGGAGCCAATTCTAAGGAGCAATATGAGGTGCTAGTGAGGGGGACATGTTGTCATGCCAGGTACTTAACCGTATCACTGCCATCTGGTGGACGCAAGTGCCAACGCTTGACTGCCGACCCGGATCTACTTGGTCTTAGTGTGATGCGCATCCGGTTTGGGTGTCCATTGTAGATGCTAAATGATTAGCCTCAATGCTAGCGAGCTAAAATGAGGCCATCCTTGCTCTAGAAAGCGCCAATGTTCCAATCGGGATCCCCAGACAATCAGCAAAGACCTCCCGAACATCGTGCGTTTTGTCAAAACCATGGAGAGCTCCGTAGATTTAGAGTTATTCAGCTTTTTAGTCAGCCTGTATACAAGAAGTGAACGGCAGTGTGCGAAACCGGCCTAGGATCGCTGAAGAAGGAAAGGCCAAGTAAAATAAATAAATCAGCGATCCGGGGTTTGATATCAATAATAAAGTTTATATGGCGGAACGTTTTGCCAGAAGCGGTTGCCGGTTGGATTCTATATGGTGGTTTTGTCACCACCACTGTCACCACCCGCCCGCCACCAGAGGGCGCAGCTGTATCACACAAAAGAATACGCGCACACGCACACACACACGCACGCACGCACACAGTAGAAAACTTAAAAATATAAATATCTTAAAAAATAACTTAAAATTAAAAAAAATAAAAATCTTAAAACAAATAAAAATAAAACTTAAAAAAAATAAAAAGTACGTAATTTATTCTAATTGTTATTGCAATTTACGAGCTGCGTCCGCGCGTCTTACTTGTGGTAAGAATGGTGGGAATGGTTTGGTGACATCGTTGTGGTCAGACAATGTTACATCCTACTGCGTTTCGACCTATACGGTCTTCATCTTATTCATAGGAAGACAACGGGCCCTTAATCAACTGGACCATTGTGGTACTTTAAGCAGGTTTATTGTTTTGGCATCAGGACTTTTATAGTAGCACCTTTTGGTTTTAATGATTCCTTTGCTTTGGCTCCGCTTGACCTCCCTCTGTTGTCAATGTATTCACGTTTCCATCTGTGTTGCGTTTACTCCCCGTTCCAGAGTCTCTTTCTGGGTCAGAACAGATGCTATTCTATCACTCAACAATAAATGTGATTTAATATCTACTGTGCTGCAGGTCCAGCGCCCTGGGCATGAGCTAGGTGCGGGGGAGGGGGAGAGGGAGAGAGAGAGAGAGAGGGAGAGAGAGAGAGAGAGAGAGAGAGAGAGAGAGAGAGAGAGAGAGAGGAGAGAGAGAGAGAGAGAGAGAGAGAGAGAGAGAGAGAGAGAGAGAGAGAGAGAGAGAGAGAGAGAGAGAGAGAGAGAGAGAGAGAGAGAGAGAGAGAGAGAGAGAGAGACACACACACACACACACACACACACACACACACACACACACACACACACACACACACACACACACACACACACACACACACACACACACACACACACACACACACACACACAGGGAAAGAGCAAGGCAAGAGGGTATACATAAAAAGTGAAAGGAGAGGAAGTTGGATTAAATCAGAATAATAAAGCAGTGTATTAACCAGCGTCTTCTGGGCGCAGCAGAACCACAGCTCCACCACCGCACTCAGAACCCAAAGACCCTGCTGACCCTGATACAGTGAGCACACACTCAGAACCCAAAGACCCTGCTGACCCTGATACAGTGAGCACACACTCAGAACCCAAAGACCCTGCTGAGCCTGATACAGTGAGCACACACTCAGAACCCAAAGACCCTGCTGACCCTGATACAGTGAGCACACACTCAGAACCCAAAGACCTGGTGACCTGACAGACCTGACCCTGATACAGTGAGCACACACTCAGAACCCAAAGACCCTGCTGTAATGTAGTGCAAATCTTTGAATATATATTCTTTCAGAGCAAACGTTTTTTAACTCAAATCTTTGCTTCTATAGGGGGAGGTCTTTGGAACAACATATTTTCAGATGGGGGTCCAAAGGCAAATTAGATCATCTTTGGGGGTCCTTGACATGAGATATTGGGAACCACTGACATAGAATCATCCTCAGCAGGCCCGGTTCTTCCTACAGGCCGACGAAGCAACGGCACATTTTTTTATTTTTACTCTGTCCCAACTCTGTCTGCACCGTGTCCCCCCCAGTGCCCCCCCAGTGCCTCCCCAGTGCCCCCCCAGTGCCTCCCCAGTGCCTCCCCAGTGCCTCCCCAGTGCCTCCCCAGTGTCTCCCCAGTGCCAGTGTCCCGCCAGTTCCTCCACAGAGCCTCCCCAGTGTCCCCACAGTGCCTCCCCAATGGACCACCAGTGCCAGTGTCCCGCCAGTTCCTCCACAGAGCCTCCCCAGTCTACCATCTACCATTGCTGGAGTCGAGTGTCCTGCAACCTTAATGGAATGATGTCAAAAGTTTATAACTTACAAAACTCAGTGAGTGAGTTTGGCCCAAAACTTGCAGGCTAGCTGCCTGTGTTAATGGAATCTGTCACAAACCCCATGAATTTCATAATGCTGTGTTAAATATAAATGAATATGTCTCAAACTCCATCACACACTGTCTACCCGAGAACAAAATAAGCCCCGCCCAACCATCAACGGTGTGTAGATTAGCTGGCGAGTTACAGAGACTAACCTGCAACTCTAGCATGAAAAAATATTATAGGAGCCAAGATAACTTCCAGATTTTTCCCACTTGTCATGCAATAAATAACTTATGTTGTCTGTTTCTGCCTAAACAGATGCAGCTGGCATGTCTGCAAGGATATATAGCCATCTGCCAGGGCCACTGGATACGTTACGCATCGACACAACAAGACACACTCAGACTGCGTCCGTCTGTGTGCATACGACTAGTGCGAGTGCCCAAAGTGTGTAGTCCTTTCACCCCACGCTATACGTCTCTCTTTGGTGACAATTCCATTCATGACCAATGACATTGAGAAAGTGTCATTTACTGAACAGATATGACATTTCTGAGGATTTAAACCACACCAGGAGACATCCGGAGAGGGATATAATAGTTAGCTTTTCTCCTATAGGGTTGTATTTGGGAGGATGGGACTCAGTTGGATGGACTTGAGCCTTCAGCTCCTTGCTGTTTGGGAAGAAGAGGTACGCCCATGGATCCAAGGGCAAGGCTGCAGGAAATCATTAAGGCCAATCAGATATAAGATACCTCTGGGATCACAGATTAATCGATCGAGACACCGGGATTATGTTCCATGTGGACATTGCATAACCTCATGATCAACAACTCTGATGTAACCAAAGGAATGTGCATATTGCACGCTCAAGTCAAGAACAAAGTGGTTCCACCGCGTCTCAGGGGGGGTGGGGGGGGGGGGATATGGGTACAGTACATGTTTAGAAGAAGGAAGGCAATGGAGCCTCCATGCTCAGGAAATCAGCGGATTTGTCCGTTATCACTGTATTAAATATACGAAATCAACCGTTATCAGGACGTTGGAATATGGCTAATATGGCCATACTGGCATACTAGACATTGTGGTGTTTGGCTGTGTTCACCCGGACTGCACGCATGCAGGGTGGTGGTGCAGACATAGCCTGGTCAAGGACTCCCCCTGCTGAACGTGTCATTTCCAACTCTATTGTCGGGGCATGGAAAATAGGGGCTACTAATATGTACTATTCTCTGCCTATCGGGACGTAACTCGGACGGCGCTGAGTCGGCTCTGGTGGCCGTCGCAACGCTCGGCACGGCGACTCGCCCGGCTAGCGCCTCGCTAGCCGGGCGCCTCACGTGGCTCAAGGCCACCAGACACGGCGCGCCTCGCTGGGCGGTGCCTCACGTGGCTCAAGGCCACCAGACACGGCGCGCCTCGCTGGGCGGTGCCTCACGTGGCTCAAGGCCACCAGACA
This sequence comes from Electrona antarctica, assembly GCF_951216825.1. NCBI lineage: Eukaryota > Metazoa > Chordata > Actinopteri > Myctophiformes > Myctophidae > Electrona > Electrona antarctica. Next base: position 1,283,401 of record NC_136810.1, on the reverse strand, counting down.
CGGCGCGCCTCGCTGGGCGGTGCCTCACGTGGCTCAAGGCCACCAGACACGGCGCGCCTCGCTGGGCGGTGCCTCACGTGGCTCAAGGCCACCAGACACGGCGCGCCTCGCTGGGCGGTGCCTCACGTGGCTCAAGGCCACCAGACACGGCGCGCCTCGCTGGGCGGTGCCTCACGTGGCTCAAGGCCACAAGACACGGCGCGCCTCGCTGGGCGGTGCCTCACGTGGCTCAAGGCCACCAGACACGGCGCGCCTCGCTGGGCGGTGCCTCACGTGGCTCAAGGCCACCAGACACGGCGCGCCTCGCTGGGCGGTGCCTCACGTGGCTCAAGGCCACCAGACACGGCACGCCTCCGTCATTGACACAAAAAGCAAACACTCACATAGTTTCAGTTCCGGATTTTCCCAGTATGTTGATTATCACATACTGGGGGTATTTCTAAGGTGATTATCACATACTGGGGGTATTTCTAAGGTGATTATCACATACTGGGGGTATTTCTAAGGTGCTTATCACATACTGGGGGTATTTCTAAGGTGATTATCACATACTGGGGGTATTTCTAAGGTGATTATCACATACTGGGGGTATTTCTAAGGTGATTATCACATACTGGGGGTATTTCTAAGGTGATTATCACATACTGGGGGTATTTCTAAGGTGATTATCACATACTGGGGGTATTTCTAAGGTGCTGATCACATACTGGGGGTATTTCTAAGGTGATTATCACATACTGGGGGTATTTCTAAGGTGCTTATCACATACTGGGGGTATTTCTAAGGTGATTATCACATACTGGGGGTATTTCTAAGGTGATTATCACATACTGGGGGTATTTCTAAGGTGCTGATTACGAACATTCTCTTGATTATCGGGTGGAATTTTGGATCTGCCGTTCTATTTGAAATATAAAGTAGAAATCAGGAGGAGACGAGGCGGGAGGGGGTTGGTCAGTTAATGTATTTGTTTTGTTTTTTAGTTTTGTTGTATTCTTAACTTATGCCTTTTTAACTTGTATTTTTTACTCAATTATATTTCTATTGATGTAATGTATTTTGTACATACACGGCTCTTCTTGCTCTGTGTATTTGACACCATGAGACCTCCAGAAAAATGCAATTATGCGATGGCAGATTATAATTATTATTCTTTTCCTAAAAGGAAGCATAATTGCATATTTCTGTGCAAACTTCCCACATAGTTTGCATTGCAACCTTTCGGATATTTCCCAACATTTTGCCATAGGCCTATTCGTCATTTCTCTGCATATTTCACAAAACGCATTTACAACAAAACCCAACATATTTCGCTCCTTTTCACACCTAAAATCACAGTTTCATTGCAAAATCAAGGATTGTATGGAGGGCATTCTGAGTGCAAGGCATGCAGATATTGTCACTGTGGGTCCTTGCTGCCTGTATGGAGGTCCAGAGCAGATGGTTGTATGAAGACATTGAGCCAAGGCCTTAACCCGTTCTGAACGGGAACCCCTTTTGGGGTTTTAAGCATTATGTTATGCTTTAGCTATTGAAAAATAGCAGATCTACAAGCTCATAGCGTGGCACCGAGTGCCGTGCTACGAGCTTGTATAGGTCTGCTATTTTAGAAAAATCTTGAAAATGTCGCGCGAACAGCGAACGTTTTTTAACTCTAATCTTTGCTTCTGGGGGGTTCCTGGAACACATATTTTCAGATGGGGGTCGGCGGCCAATTACATATCATTTTTGGGGCCCTTGACATGAAATATTGAGCACCACTGACATACAGTAGGAACATGATTTTAGAAGGCATTTGTAGAATCGGTCTCGTCAAAATGGGTTAATAAAGCCACAGCTGCTGGCAGACAGAGTGAATCTGGGCCCATATGCAGTGCTTTGGACCACACAGCACTGCTCGCCTGGCTCTGCTGTGGGACACAGCCCATCAACTAGGACCACACAGCACTGCTCGCCTGGCTCTGCTGTGGGACACAGCCCATCAACTAGGACCACACAGCACTGCTCGCCTGGCTCTGCTGTGGGACACAGCACTGCTCGCCTGGCTCTGCTGTGGGACACAGTGCTTTGGACCACACAGCACTGCTCGCCTGGCTCTGCTGTGGGACACAGTGCTTTGGACCACACAGCACTGCTCGCCTGGCTCTGCTGTGGGACACAGTGCTTTGGACCACACAGCACTGCTCGCCTGGCTCTGCTGTGGGACACAGCACTGCTCGCCTGGCTCTGCTGTGGGACACAGCCCATCAACTAGGACCACACAGCACTGCTCGCCTGGCTCTGCTGTGGGACACAGCCCATCAACTAGGACCACACAGCACTGCTCGCCTGGCTCTGCTGTGGGACACAGCCCATCAACTAGGACCACACAGCACTGCTCGCCTGGCTCTGCTGTGGGACACAGCCCATCAACTAGGACCACACAGCACTGCTCGCCTGGCTCTGCTGTGGGACACAGCCCATCAACTAGGACTCAGCCCATTCATACACATCCACACACAGTCATCTGTTCTCATTTAACTAGAGTTCCAACTGACAGGTGACTTCTTATTTCTGTCATATGTTTGTTCCTAAATGCCACAGATGGGCTCCTGGTACCAGGAGGACACTAGTAGCCTCGGAAATCCAGACGTTTTTATTTCCAGGGAGAAAAAAAAAAGTCTGGGACCGAGTCCACTTCAATTCGGCATAGAGTAGTGCAAACATCGCTCACTCTCTGCTGATTTCTGATCGTCTGCACCTTTGTTAAATTGACACACACACGCACACATGTACGCACACACACTCCTCTCTCTCTCTGTCTCTGTCTCTAAGTAATTAGTCTCATGTTGTGTAGCTGCACATGGTTTCTCCTGGCGGATCCTGCCGGGAGCTGCCATAAAAAGCATAGGTGAGTTCCAGGCTAGGACACTAGTAGCTGCTACCCATCCTTCCTCATCTGTATATTACAGGAAACTCCGGTAAACTCCCGAATTGTACCATCACACCTGTATATTACCGTATATTAACTGTATATGCTGCTAAACTTGAGGTTTACGGGCAAAATACAGCGCCCATAATTGCCTGTTAACTCCTCTATTCACGCAGTGCAGTAAATGCACCAACTTCAATATTGCAAAGGCTGCCAGGAAGTGGATGTGTGGAGAAAATATATTGTCTATTTGACTATTGGTGACAATAACTGAGATTCCCAAAATACAGTAGGGATGTCGGGTTGAAAGTGGTTACCATTTTTAACAATGACTGTGCTTCACAAAGAAGATTATAGTAACTATTGTTAAAATTACATGGGCACATACTGGCAGACAGAGGCATGTTAGGATGTTGTGGTATAGTAGACCTACAGTACATGTTGATACGAGGGCATTAAGCAACTAGTCGAATATTCAACTAGTCGACTAGTAAATCCACTAGTCGACCTTGTTGGTACTAGTTGAGTAGTTGGAAGTAAGTCAGGACTTGATCACGCGCACACACACACACACACACACACACACACACACACACACACACACACACACACACACACACACACACACACACACACAGATACCAACTGTGAACCTCACATCAAATCAAGTTAACTGAATTGGATACAGATATGAATAAATTAATTATGAATCAAAATCAATCCAAAATGTGTTGCAGTGCTTTAAAAATGAAAATGGATTCCTGACCATGAATACAAAAAAATGCAGACAGCCATGTCGAGTCTGGCCCGCAAGCAGAAACACACGACTATGTTTTATTTGATTGAGTACAGGTAGCGCACGCAAGCACGCACGCACGCACGCACGCACGCACGCACGCACGCACACGCACGCACGCACGCACGCACGCAGACGCACGCACGCACGCACGCAAGCACGCACGCACGCACCGCACGCACGCACGCACGCAAGCACGCACGCAAGCACGCAAGCACGCAAGCACGCACGCACGCACGCACGCACGCACGCACGCACGCAGTTATTCCTGAGTTATTCCTGTGCAGAGACAGTTGAAGTTGATCGCATTAACTCATCCTTCATTCAAACAGCTAATTACTGAGAAACAGAAGTATTCCACATGAGTGGAAGCTGATTTGTCATCATGTGGATATAAGGCTCTGAGAAAGAAAAAGAAAATCCCAAGGAACATATTTGTTGCTGACACTCCTAATAAAATCAATTACTGAATATCTATCCATATAAAGTATATATATATATCAAATATATCAATATATATCAAATTTGAATGTATTCAAGCTGCAAGCGGAGCCTGCAGCACCACCGTTCCCCTGCTGGTGGAGCACCCTCATGTCATCAGCTTCAGCAGTAGAAATCATAAATGTACAGCAGTAAAATGGAACTATTCTGTTATTGACAACTGCTACCAATGAAGTTTAATTAAGGCCCGACTGTTTTGGCTCGCTCCGTTCCAAAAATAAAAAGAAATTAATGTATTCTAATAACAGAACAAGTCCATTTGCATGGATGAGTTCTCAGATCGACTTCTCTCTCTCTCACACAGGGTTTTACAGGGCTTGCTCTAATTAGACAGCTAATTTAAATCGGTTGAACTAATCGTTAAGGGCTTGATCAAAAGCAAATACTATAGGACATTTAACAAAATGGTTAAAGACAAGGCGTGGGAAATATCAATTCTTCCATGAAACGCATGCAGGGTGAACCTGTAGTCCTGCAGTCAGTTTTAATCAAAGGTTTAGACGATTATCTTAACGAACTTGGTATGACCCAGAACCACATTAATGAAAGGTAGACGATTATCTTATCCAACTTGGTATGACCCAGAACCACATTAATGAAAGGTAGACGATTATCTTATCCAACTTGGGATGACACAGAACCACATTAATGCAAAACAGAGACACTGATAAACTACGTAGAGGCAACTCTCCTACTGGATTAAGTCTGTCAGGAGAAGGGGAGGCATACTTAGTTTAGACTAGTCATTGGTTTGACATAAGGTTGGTGAGGGGTGCGTTGAAGGTTGGGAGAGGGTTAAGGTTAGGTTTAGGTGTGCTGCCCCGTGGGAGGTTAGGGTTAGGGTGAGGTTTGAGATTGGTTGTAGGACTGATGACTGGTCTAACCCAATATCTGTCCTCAATATAAGTGGCTAGATATCTTGACAGTCAGATAAACTCCTCCGTGACATTAAGACTCTGAAGACAGTTGTTTCCATATCCACAGGTTTACTAACATCCAAGGAAGTGTGGAACTGAAACATACAAATAAAGCATAATCAATATCCACAATATATAAAAAAAATATCATGCACAATCATCAATAAACATCTAAGCATTAGTTACATACCCACGATGCTATCAAAAGGCATATGATGCAGGTAGTCTACTTCCTGGTTACAGGTGATCACATGACATGCTGCTAGTTAACCTCAGTAAACTTAAAGGACCACTTCACCACTTTTCAACCTATCTTCATATAATAGGTCCTCACTAATAATCGTAAAAAAATGCCGCAAGTCTTTTCTACTCAGTCTGTGTCTCATAGGAGGGCTGTGGGCAGTTCAGAAACCGTCCTCCAGTGACATCATCGATGGGGAATACAAGCTAATAGAAACGGCAGGCTTTCTAGTCCTGAAAAGTTGCAATGTGAAAATGGAAGCCATCGTTCTCACGATAATGAGAATCTAAACATGTTTGTAAAAAAAATCTTGTCTAATGATGATGTCACTGGAGGACGGTTTCTAAACTGCCCACAGCCCTCTAGGGGTTGAGTGGTGAAGTGGTCCTTGAAGTGGTCCTTTAACTTGCCCGGGGGCGTGGCTATAAGCACAACCCGTGTAGGGATTAGCATGTAGCCCTTAACCCATTCAGGACGGGAACCGCTGATTTGAGCTTGGACTGACCAAGCAGCAGCAGCAGCATCATCACACATGCTTTATTATTATACCACTTTGAACTTGTGTCACGCTGGTATATGGCCCTGTTTTGCGTGTCTCATCCACTGGGGCAGTGGGTGATCCACTGGGGCAGTGGGTGATCCACTGGGGCAGTGGGTGATCCACTGGGGCAGTGGGTGAGAGTGAGCTTTTTCAGTCCAGAAATTGGGCCGATCCTGCTGGACTCACAGAGTCCCATTTAACCCATTTTGGGCCGACCCCTTTTGGTGTTAGCATTATGTTATGCTTTAGCTATTGAAAAATAGCAGATCTACAAGCTCATAGCGCGCCACCGAGTGGCGCGCTACGAGCTTATAGGTCTGCTATTTTTGAAAAATCGAAAAATGGGTTAAATTAATTGAAACAGGGAAGTGGCTCGTAGATCAAGAGCCTTGCCATGTGTGACAGCATTATGAGGCTGCAGGAACAATTTGTATTTGACACACACCAGGATCTCTGGAACATACACACATACTTACACACACACATCAGGTAGATGATTACAGGTCAAGATGTAGTGGAGTAGAAAATAAGTAAATAAATAAAGTAAATAAATAAGTATGTAAGTAAGTTTCTTAATGGACCACTTGGTGAGGATCATTTGCTCCTCATCAATGTTCATGATAAAATACCACCAATTATTTCGACTCAGTCTGTGTCTCATAGGAGGGCTGTGGGCAGTTCAGAAACCAGTCTGTGTCTCATAGGAGGGCTGTGGGCAGTTCAGAAACCAGTCTGTGTCTCATAGGAGGGCTGTGGGCAGTTCAGAAACCAGTCTGTCTCATAGGAGGGCTGTGGGCAGTTCAGAAACCAGTCTGTGTCTCATAGGAGGGCTGTGGGCAGTTCAGAAACCAGTCTGTGTCTCATAGGAGGGCTGTGGGCAGTTCAGAAACCAGTCTGTCTCATAGGAGGGCTGTGGGCAGTTCAGAAACCAGTCTGTGTCTCATAGGAGGGCTGTGGGCAGTTCAGAAACCAGTCTGTGTCTCATAGGAGGCTGTGGGCAGTTCAGAAACCAGTCTGTGTCTCATAGGAGGGCTGTGTGCAGTTCAGAAACCAGTCTGTGTCTCATAGGAGGCTGTGGGCAGTTAAGAAACCAGTCTGTGTCTCATAGGAGGGCTGTGGGCAGTTCAGAAACCAGTCTGTGTCTCATAGGAGGCTGTGGGCAGTTCAGAAACCAGTCTGTGTCTCATAGGAGGGCTGTGGGCAGTTCAGAAACCAGTCTGTGTCTCATAGGAAGGCTGTGGGCAGTTCAGAAACCAGTCTGTGTCTGATAGGAGGACTGTGGGCAGTTCAGAAACCAGTCTGTGTTGGCTGTGGGCAGTTCAGAAACCAGTCTGTGTCTCATAGGAGGGCTGTGGGCAGTTCAGAAACCCATCCACCAGTGACCGGCAGATTGTTTTTGAAAACCAGATTTTTTTTAAAGACATTTTTTGATTTTTATTATCCTGAGAACGATGGCTTCCATTTTCGCATTGCACATTTTCAAGAATATAGAAAGCCTGCAGTTTCTATTAGCTTGGATTCCCCATCGATGATGTCACTGGTGGATGGGTTTGGTTTGCAGGTACGCACGCGCACACGCACATGCACGCACGCACGCACACGCACACACACATGCACGCGCACACACACACACACACACACACACACACACACACACAGTCTTCTCAAATACCCAAATGCAATTTGGGAAATTTCGCTACATTTTAATATCTGTGCACAATCATAAAAGCACAGCAGTTTGTACTTGTTGTGACTCACAGTGACTGCCACCTACCTACCTACACCAGGTTTTTTACCAAAATTATGATATGGACATTTTAATTTCCATATCAATGACTGCAGTGATTCATGGGAAATGGAGTTTATGGACCTGCTGCTAGCTTTGACCTTTGACCTCGTCCACCATGTGAAGGTCACCACCTACACCAGTGGTTCCCAAACGTTTTCACGTCAAGGACCCCTAAATGGACACTAATTAACCCATTCTGACCTGAGATCAGATTCTACAAATGTCTTCTATATCCTGACAGTTTTCTGAAAAAGCTATGTTTCTATTTCAGTCGTTCTTCGATTTTTCAAAAATAGCAGATCTACAAGCTCATAGCGTGCCACTCGGTGGCGCGCTACGAGCTTGTAGATCGCGAGGATATCACGCTCCACGTCCTGCCGACTACGCCAGATTGTAGCATTATGTGGAAGCGGGGATTGAACCCGGGGCTCCCACTCGCCAGACCAACGCGCAACCTACCGTGCCAATACGGCTGAGCCCGATAGGCTGGGTCTTGGCTGGGGGGGCTACACTTGCTAAGCAATATTCTTCATCAGAAAATCAAATCAAATCATACTATATTTGTATAGCACATTTCCAACGACCGAGGTCGAACCAATTAAAGTGCTTCACATCACAAAAACAAATCATGACGTGATCCGATGAATTGAAAATGGAGGAGCTCAATGTGAACAAGTCTTATTAGTGCTTTTCTGGGTTTATCCTCTTAGAAGACCTTGGACTGAACTGTGCTTTCCTCAAACTGTGCTTGCTCTACAAACTGTTAATTCATTTTTCAATCAATCAATCAAACATTTTATAGAGACTAACAACACATGAAAATGAAGACAAGACGGAAGACACAGCATTCAAAACACCCCAGGAGGTCAGTCAGCAATTAACCCTTGAAGACAAGATTACTAGCTGGGGAAAAAAACACATTTGCAGAGTTCTGAGAGCATCAAGAAGGGGAACGAATCACACAACCAAGGAGAAATGGCTGTGTGTGTATGTAATAATAAATGTCAAGTGGTTTTCAAATAGCAAGTGTAGTCTGGAGCTGCAGGGGGAAGGCAGTCAGCTAGCGTATGAAATGTTTTCCACCATGAAATGATGTGCGAGTCGACAAACGTAAAAAAAAAAAAAAATTACTGAGGTGAAACAAGTGTGATGCTGCTTTGCTTTAAAATACTGCCATCACAGACTGACAGTGACCATGCCGAGTCCTCAGCAGCAGCCTAGATACATTATTATATTTTAGGGGGTGTGTGTGCGGGGGGGGGGGGGGGGGGGGGCACTAGCCCCTCCTATGCCCAGCTTTCCGGGTTTCATGTGTAAACACACAGACGGAAATGTGAGGACGCAAATTGTGATTCGCCAGAATGAGATGATTGTATGATGATAAGAGCGCCCCTCACTTCACACGGGTGTGATTTTTATGTCCAGTTTTGAGGGTTTGTGTAAAACACAAACATTGGATGCCATTGATAATGAATGGCCAGCTTTGAGTGTTTGTGTAAACACAAACATTGGATGCCATTGATAATGAATGGCCAGCTTTGAGTGTTTGTGTAAACACAAACATTGAAGACATACTGCAGGTGAGGACACACATTCTGATTGGCCGGAACGAGATGACGTACTGTATGATGATGACGTGTGATTATAAGAGCGCCCCTCACTTCACACGGGTGTGATTTTTGAGGGGCTATCGCTTTGTCCTACAGTACACACAAACATTAAATCCCAGTGAAGATGAATGGACATTTTTGATTGAATTGTTTGAAGCTCTAGCTCTGTATCAGTGAAGAGAGAGAGAGAGAGAGAGAGAGAGAGAGAGAGAGAGAGAGAGAGAGAGAGAGAGAGAGAGAGAGAGAGAGAGAGAGAGAGAGAGAGAGAGAGAGAGAGAGAGAGGAGAAGAGAGAGAGAGAGAGAGAGAGAGAGAGAGAGAGAGAGAGAGAGAGAGAGAGAGAGATAGATAGATAGATAGATAGATAGATAGATAGATAGATAGATAGATAGATAGATAGATAGATAGATAGATAGATAGATAGATAGATAGATAGATAGATAGATAGATAGATAGATAGATAGATAGATAGACATTTTAAGTCCTGGCCCCAGAATATTGCATAAAGCCCCTGTGGTTTTACTTTGTGAAGTTGGGAGCACCAGTGCTGCCAAGTAAAAATAAAAGTTAATTTCAAGCCCTGCCAACCCTTATCCCATTTACTCAGAGCTCTGTTCCCTCAAACCCTTCCCCTCAGCCACAGGCAAAAGCCTTTTCCTCAGCCCAAACCTTAGCCCCGGTCCCCAGGGCCAAGCTCCTTAGCCCCGGTCCCCAGGGCCAAGCTCCTTAGCCCCGGTCCCCAGGGCCAAGCACCTTAGCCCCGGTCCCCAGGGCCAAGCTCCTGAGCCCCGGTCCCCAGGGCCAAGCACCTTAGCCCCGGTCCCCAGGGCCAAGCACCTTAGCCCCGGTCCCCAGGGCCAAGCTCCTTAGCCCCGGTCCCCAGGGCCAAGCTCCTGAGCCCCGGTCCCCAGGGCCAAGCACCTTAGCCCCGGTCCCCAGGGCCAAGCTCCTGAGCCCCGGTCCCCAGGGCCAAGCACCTTAGCCCCGGTCCCCAGGGCCAAGCTCCTGAGCCCCGGTCCCCAGGGCCAAGCTCCTTAGCCCCGGTCCCCAGGGCCAAGCACCTTAGCCCCGGTCCCCAGGGCCAAGCTCCTTAGCCCCGGTCCCCAGGGCCAAGCACCTTAGCCCCGGTCCCCAGGGCCAAGCTCCTGAGCCACAACCTCAGCTCCAGCTTCGATCTGGCTCGGACTCCCACTTTCACAGTCATGCTATTCTTCTAACAGTCCAGAGACAGACAAAAAAGACTCCGGAGTATTGACTCCTGAGGCTAGCAGGAAAACTCACAGCTACAGGCTGTGAACTGTGCTCTCTCTCTCTCTCTCTCTCTCTCTCTGTGTTGGATATAAAACTAACGTGACCTCAGTGAACTCTCAATTCTCTTCATCTGTGATTCTGATAAACCCAGTGAAAACTCTCCTTTTCTTGCCACTGAAATCCATCAATAATGTGTTTTCCAGCCGAAGTATACAAGTATACAAAATGATCTGTTAATCATTTTAAACAGGGGACAGAATAGCATTATGATATCCATGGGTAAATGAGTATAGTTTTGTCAGGTGCAGAAATTCATTGTGTGTGTGAGTGTGTGTGTGTGTGTGTGTGTGTTTCTCCAAAATGAGTTAATAGCACAGGCAGACTCTTCACATACTTAACTAGAGCATGTCTGGAATAAGAGCTGAAAATATGAAATAAATGCTACATAAACGTATGTAGCATTTATGTATGCCTAGCTACGTATGTAGCTAGGTGTAATGTCCACAGAAGTGAACCTTTCAAGCCAAAAAATCCAATGGCAGCCCCTCAGTCCAATTTAGACACACACACACACACACACACACACACACACACACACACACACACACACACACACACACACACACACACACACACACACACACACACACACACACACACACACACACACACACACACACACACACAGCTAGAGGAAAAGGTAACATTCATTTTATTTCAGCCTGTATATCCCAGATCTAGTTCAAACTAAACCAACTTTATTTCACTTCATCACTTCACCACTGTCGGTTCTGAGGAGAACACTATTGCATCACTCCATCCCACTAATCTGATTGGCTGATCAAGGCTGTAAATGAAACCAGACTGATTTAATTACAGCAGGGCCAGAGTCATTAAGAGACCTCCCTTCAGGGAGGAGGAGAGACGTTGCAGCTGCTAGTCTGAAAATGGATTTTCTCAATAGAGTTTGTTAGTTACTATGTAGCAGTGGTGGAACGTAACCAAGTACTTTTACCAAGGTACTGTACTCAGGGGCGCAGACAGCATTTTATAACTGGGGGGGGGGACACATTTGGGGGCTATCGGAAAATGTCATGAGGAAGGGGTGATATCCCCCCCTACTGGGGGGGAAGCCACATAGGCTCAATATCTCAGTTTGACACATTCAGTAGATCCCGTGATCTTTTGTGGCCAGATGTCATTTCTTGGGGTCTAGTAGGACTATAGTAAATAATAAAAAAAGAAATCACTATAAACTTTTGTAAAAACTACATATTTAGCCCCATGCTCGAATACCTGAATTCATGCACTCATGGCATCTGTTATTACTTTGGCCTGATCTGAATTACCAGCGAAAGGCTAGCTGTACCACTCAAACCCTACACGGTCGCAGAGACAAGGAGATAAACAGCTACACAGCTGTTTAAACTTTGAATCTCTGCACACACACACACAGGTAGAGGAACACACTCTGTTCTTTTTGCACTTATTCTATTCTAACCACTTAAAAACTATCTCTCTCATTCTCACTCCTTTTCTTACCACTCTGCCTTTCTGTGTTTTTGTTATAGCTTGTTTCTGTTTGTCTGCATTGTTTTTTACCCTCTCTGCTAATATTCTGTCATCTTGTATTTTCTCTGTTTGTCTTTCTATACTCTGTGGGTACTTTAAGTCCTTGTGGGAGTGACTCTTTTGATCTGAATTTTGAATCAGCCATCAGACAGAATCAAACAGACCACTCACTGAGTGATCTACTTGAGTCCCTCTGCTGGCCAGATCAAGGCTTTAATTAAAGGCCTCAGGCAGTATATATCTGCTCTCAAATCACTCAGTCACTCACTCACGGTCGCAGAGACAAGGAGATAAACAGCTACACAGCTGTTTAAACTTTGAATCTCTGCACACACACACACAGGTAGAGGAACACACTCCGTTCCTTTTTGCACTTATTCTATTCTAACCCCTATAAACTATCCATTAAAGCTACCCCTCTACTCTTCAACCATCTCTGCGGTTGGTTCTTTTACTTCCTCCCTTTCTTCCATACATACTGCCCTAGTACGCGCGTGAATGAACCTTGATCCGTAGCTCATTCCGGCTAACCAACGACCACTTTAGCCTGGTGCCCAAGCCAAAGACCCGGACATCCAGACACATCTAACGAAGGAGGCAGCCTCCCAGGGTTTTGTATCAATCTTCTTCTTCTTCTTCTTCTTACTATTATTATTATTATTTTTTACTATTATTACGCTCTTATTTCTTTTTTATTTAACTGTGTACTATGTGTTTTCCCACCATCCCTATCCTGCCCTTTTCATGTCGCCCTAGACACTACTTCCCCCGCCACAGAAATCCCTCAAATCTCATATACCCAGCTCGTTCACCCAGTCACCACATTGTGGTGGAGGGAGGCCTTTGGAACTGCCACGCAGCTACCAAAGAGGAAATGCCTGAATTTATCTCAGCCCACGCCACCCTCAAGTCTCTGCATTTCCTTGCTCTAACCGAAACCTGGATTACCCCTGATAACACAGCTACCCCCGCCGCCCTCTCTGTTTCACACAAATTCACACACACCCCTCGCTCAACAGGTAGGGGGGGTGGTACAGGGATACTCATGTCCCCGAAATGGAATTTCCGTGTCTTAAATCTCTCTCACCTTTCTCTCACCACATGTGAATTTCATGCTATCTCAATATCACAACCAGTCCCCCTCACCCTCATTGTGCTCTATCGCCCCCCAGGAACCCTTGGGAACTTCCTGGAAGAACTAGACTCTCTGATCAGCTCGTTTCCGGAGGATGGCACCCCCCTGATTCTACTGGGTGACTTTAACCTACCTACGGCAGAGAAGTATCTTCCCGTTACGTCCCTCCTATCCTCGTTTGACCTCTCCCTTTCTCCCTCCCCTCCCACTCACAAGGCTGGTAATGTTTTGGACCTCGTGTTCTGCAGAGCCTGCTCCCCCTCCACACTCTCTGTTACTCCCTTAATTAGGTCTGACCACCACTTCATAACCTTCTCCCTCTCTCTCTCTACTCTCCCACCTAAACCTACTCACCCTCCGACCGTCACCACCCGACGCAATCTCAAGTCCCTAAACCCCTCCTCCCTCTCATCCTCTATTCTCTCCTCTCTACCCTCCCTAGAGTCCTTCCTCTCTCTCTCACCCGACCCCGCAACCACATCCTTCCTCTCCTCTATCTCATCTGCATTTGACCAACACTGCCCTCTCTCGACCAGGCCAGCTCGCTCATCCCCACCGGCCCCCTGGTTATCTGAAACCCTCAGATCTGAACGAACACCTCTCAGGGCAGCTGAAAGGAAGTGGCACAAGACAAAGCTACCAGATGATCTCTCCCACTTTCATTCACTCCTCTCTGCCTTCTCCCTCTCACTAACCACCGCTAAAACCTCCTTCTACCACACCAAAATCCAATCCTGCACTTCTAACCCAAGGAAACTCTTCTCCACTTTCTCCTCCCTCCTTAAACCCCCTCCCCCCACTCAACCCTCATCCCTCACCGCGGAGGCCTTTGCCAACTACTTCGAAAAGAAGGTTGATGATATCAGTAGCTCCTTTACCCCCCTCCCCCATAAAGAAGCACTCGACTCAACCAATGCTAACCATAACATACCATGCATGTCCTCCTTCTCTCCTCTATCCCCAGATGAGGTCCTGAAACTAGTCACATCCACTAGACCTACCACCTGTCCTCTCGACCCCGCCCCGTCTCCAATCTTCCAGACCATCGCACCTGACTTGCTCCCCTTCATCACTTCCATTATCAACACCTCAGTAACCTCAGGCTGCGTCCCATCTGCCTTCAAGTCAGCCAGGGTATCACCACTCCTCAAAAAACCAACTCTTGACCCCTCAGATGTCAAGAACTACAGACCGGTATCACTCCTTTCCTTTCTTTCCAAAACCCTTGAACGTGTTGTCTCTAACCAGCTTTCTCTCCATCTCTCAGAGAACAACCTGCTGGATCCCAACCAGTCAGGATTCAAGAAGGCACACTCCACGGAAACTGCACTCCTCGCAGTCACAGAAGCACTACATGCTGCCCAGGCTGCTTCCTACTCTGCAGTCCTGATTCTCCTAGACCTATCGGCGGCATTTGACACAGTGAACCACCAGCTGCTCCTAGGCACCCTAGCTGATCTAGGCATAGGCGGGACGGCGCTGAAGTGGTTCTCCTCCTACCTCTCTGACCGGACTTACCAGGTTTCTTGGAAAGGTTTGCTATCACCCCCCCGCACCCTCCAAACTGGGGTCCCACAGGGATCTGTACTTGGTCCCCTCCTCTTCTCACTGTACACTAAATCCCTTGGCACCATCATCTCTGCTCACAATATATCCTATCACTGCTATGCCGATGACACACAACTGTTTCTATCCTTCCCCCCCTCTGCCACCCAGGTAGAAGAGCGCATCACTGCATGCCTGGCTGACATCTCACAGTGGATGTCTTCCAACCACCTCAAGCTGAACCCAGACAAGACTGAGCTTCTGTTCTTCCCAGCTAAGTCCTGCCCTATGCGGGAGCTAACTATCTCCGTAGACAACGCCCTGGTAAAGTCTGTCCCGACAGCCAGGAACCTTGGTGTTGTCCTGGACAGTCAGCTCTCGTTCAAAACACACATCACAGCTGTCACTAGATCCTGTAGGTTTACACTCTACAACATACGACGAATTAGACCGTTCCTCACCCAGGAGTCAGCCCAGCTCCTAATCCAGACAACAGTCTTGTCAAAACTTGACTATTGCAACTCCCTCCTTACTGGCCTACCGGCATGTGCACTTAAGCCCCTCCAACTGATCCAAAATGCCGCAGCACGCTTGGTCTTCAACCAGCCAAAATTCTCACACGTCTCCCCCCTTCTCCGCTCGCTCCATTGGCTCCCGGTCGCTGCCCGCACAGAATACAAAACTCTGATGCTGGCATTCAAAGCAACCAAAGGCATGGCCCCCCCATATCTCACAAGTATGATCGTACCCTACAAACCCTCCCGCTCACTCAGATCAGCCAACGCAGGGAAGCTGGAGGTACCTTCACTAAAAACGCCGGGACAACGCTCCACACGTCCCAAACTCTTCTCCCTTCTGGCTCCAAAACTATGGAATGCACTTCCCATTGCAGTCAGAACTGCAGCCTCACTCCCAATCTTCCGCCGTAGTCTGAAAACCCACCTCTTCAGACTCCACCATGGCCCGTAGCACTTGCCCTAGCCTAGCCCCTTAGATAGCACATTATGTAGACTTAGATAGTATTTTAAACAGACTTATAGCTTGTTATGTAGACAGCTCTAGAATTGCACTTTATGTAGTCATAGCACTTTATAGTACACATGTATAATATATTATATAGTATAGTATGTATAGTTTACATAGATACTCCACTGTTACGTTCTTAGTTTACGCATGATTCATGATAACTACTTTTTATACATGTGATGTATGCCATGCTTTTTGTTTTTGCTTAATGTAAGTCGCTCTGGATTAAGAGCGTCTGCTAAATGCCTAAATTGTAAATTGTTGAGCCGTGTGGTTTTTGGCAGCAAATTTAGATTTTAGTTTTAGTCATAGTCTTTTGAATAGTTTTAATTTAGTTTTAGTCACATTTTAGTCACCTGGAATGTCTTAGTGTCAGTCTAGTTGTAGTCGACTAAACATCATAAGATTTTAGTCGACTACATCTACGGTTGATTTACTCGACTAAAATGTATTTTGGCGGGCCTTGATGCTGTCATAATGGCTGATTTTACACTTGCTGAAAATAGCAGATCTACAAGCTCACAACGCGTCACGCTGCAACACGTTGTGAGCTTGTAGATCTGCTATTTTCAACATGCAACCAAGTGTAAAACAACTTATACTGGATCTCTTGTCCACTAGTCCCTTCCTAACATTTTAGTCTAGTTTTTATTTGTTGACAAAATTGTCAGTATATTTAGTCATCGTTTGTCACCATAGCTTAGTTTATTTAGTTTCCATTTAGTTTTCGTCAGTGGAAAAAGGTAGTCGACGAACATTTTTCCTCGCAGTTGATGCAGCTTTTGCTGTAAACAATATAGTTTTGCTGAAAACTGACAAACTACAAAAAATCTAATCAAATCAAATCAAACTTTAATTGTATAGCACATTTCCAACGACCGAGGTGGAACCAAAGTGCTTCACATCACAGAGCATAAAAACATACATAGAGGCAAAAGAAGAGGACAGGAAGATAGATGAAAGCAAAAAATAAAAGGAAGGAAAAGCATTATGTAAAAAATGTCAGAACAGAACATCAAAAACAAGCTCACAACTCGTCGCAGCGTGGCCCGTGAATATCATGAAAATGAAAATAACCTTTTAGTCGTAATTTGTAAAAAAAAAAAAAAAAAAAACGTGAAAACAAACATGAAAAAAATCACATCGGCAAGCCTGCAAATGTTGAATCATGTTGAGGTACCGGTTGCATTTGTTTCTCATATACCAGTATTCATCATTCTCGTTCACTTATAGGCCTGCTGCTTTACAAATAACACAACATTTAAATCAGACCCAGACATTTAAAAGTCTAAGTGTTCATCCACTCAGAAAATGTGAAATAATCTGTCTGAAATATCTGGACTTTTAAATTGTATGTTGGAAAACATTAACAAAGCACTGACCGACTAGCCGAGGAAGTCAAATATTCAGTATTTATGGGACATAATTAGCCAGTAGGAATGCTCTCTGCAGCGTTTCTCTTCCATTTCAGCCCCGTTTAATGTTCCCCACACAGTTCTAATCTCTGATCTGTAGATGAATCATATTGGATGGAGCTTTGATGAATATCTGGAGAAGCAACACAGGATAAAACATCTTCATTATTATTATTATTTTTACAGTACATAGCTCAAGATACACTTTCAAGAGGAACTGATATGCTAGAGCATATTCATATAGTACATGTTGGACTCGCTTGATTGCATCACATACAGTACCGGTACTGCTAACATGGAGAAGTGAGAAATAAATCTGCATTTTGATGCCAGTATAGCAGATGGAACCCAGATGGCGATGTCTGTGGAACGGCAGGCTGGTTTTGGAGTGAAAAGTTAGGAATGAATAAACTTTTTTGTTAATATTTAAAGGTATATTCAGTGATTTCACTTAACAGTTTGACGGACGGTAATTGTTTAATCCAGTGTTCCACCGCGCGTAAAACGCTATACCCGACATTTGTTTAATGCGTTTAATTCGCTGTTTTAAAACAATTAAAAAGAAACAGCAGATTTATCCAGGACCTGATGACGAGTCCGTCGCGTTATGATGACGAAACCAGAAATCAAGTCATCATCTGGGCTGCTAGGGCTTCTGGGAAATTGAGCTCAATGTAAGTGGACGGTGGGGGTTGTTTGGACTACAATGCCTCATGGAGGCGGATCCTGTAGCGCATTGTAATGGCCGCTGGTACTGATGATCGCCGAAATCGCCGGATTTGCGTCGTTGAAAGCTGCAAATACTTCAGCGTATGATGTGGACATCTTGTTACCAGGGAGGGGGTGTCCAAATCACCCAAATCACTGCATGCTCCTTTAAAACTCTACCACTCCATTACATAAACCACTGCTTTTTGGTTCATTTCACCATTTAATTGCCTGTCTAACTAGCAGTGTTGGGCAGTACCACATTATTACTAATGTTACTAGCATGGATAACCGGAAGGTAGGGCTCAACCCAAAACATGCGCGCCCACGTTTAGTTAACGCCGACCTCACACTGGGGGCGGTTGTTGTATTCTTGTATTTGTTTTATCGAGGATAAGATTAGAAATAGTAAGTACGTTTATGGTTAGGCATAGTTTTACTGAGGTTAAGGTTAGGAATAAGGTTAGGTGTTTACTGAGGTTACGTTTAGGAACACCAGGTAGAGACTGTTCCGAGGTTGCCTGGCCGGGGTGACCGTTTTGGTATTCGTAGCATGATACAAGGATATATCTGCTGTCGGGAGGAAACCTCATAACTAAAATGTTCATTTTTCAGGAAATGAAAAATGTACATTATCAGGAAATTAAGAAAACCTTATATTTGTAAATCAAAGCAATACAGCCTTATCAAAGTTGGTGTTGTAACTTTATATATTGTCAATTTTTTGTTGTTTTGTCCAAAGCACTTTACTACTTTCCATTGGTTCAATATTTTCTAAACAACACATAGACGTAAAGGGTGTTCAATAGAACTGATTCATGCCAAAAAAATAAAAAACCTCAAAAATGGAGTTATGAGGTTTCCTCCTGACAGCAATGATATATACTGTATATATAACTGTATATGTGGTTTCAGCTGTAGCTGAGTGGGTGGAGGGGCTGTATGGAATCATGCCATTTTGATTGATTGATATGTTTATTGACAATGTTTACATGTACATAAAAAGGCACATAGTTATACATCACCATCAAAAGGATAAATGCAAGAAAGCCAACGGCTTATTTCCATTGCAGTCCCTTAGTTAGAAATGAAACACAACAATGAATGTGTATGAGTGAGCGTGTCCATGTGAGTGTTATATAATAATTATGTTATTATTATTATTATTGTTTTTTTGTGTGTGTGTGTTTTGCGTATGTGTGCGTGTGCCTATATGTATGTGTACACTACACAATAGGTACATAACACAC
>NC_136810.1:1233628-1263994 GCF_951216825.1 Electrona antarctica | reverse complement strand
CAGCTCTTTTTGCAAAGCAATCTCTGGCTGAAAGGTTGTATTAACGTTTCTCTGTGTTTACAGGCAGTGGTGGAGAATAACTAAGTATATTTGTTTAAGTACTGTACTTAAGTACAATATTTAGGTATTTGTAGGTATTCAAGTTTTTTTTGCAGTAATCCTGGTCTCTAAACAACCTCCCCCTGGCCAGCCGGGGTGCCTGATGGAGGGGAAAGGAACTGGTCAGAATAACGTGTTCCTCCCACGCGCTACGTCCGGACGGGGAAATTCCCCGTCAGGTGAAAAGAAGCAGCTTGGACTCCTCATGCATAGAAGGAAGCATGAGGTCAGTCCGCTGCCCCCCCAGGTTGGCAGAGGAAGTGTAGCGCCCAGGATTACATTAGATAGTAAGTAATTCAAATTTTCAGTAAGTCTACTAACTAGATCGGATCCAAATATTGTACTTTTTTACTCCACTACATTAATTTGAAAACTTTAGTTACTAGTTACAGTACTTTGTAGATTTGGATTATTATTACAAAACATACAGTTACCACTTCAGCCCTATATATACATTTTGGCCATTTGAAAATAGCCAATCTACAAGACCACAATGCATGATGCAGCATTGTGACTGTGAGCTTTTAGATCTGCTATTTTCAAAATATTATTAGACAGACAGACAGACAGACAGACAGACAGACAGACAGACAGACAGACAGACAGACAGACAGACAGACAGACAGACAGACAGACAGACAGACGACAGACAGACAGACCGACAAGGACAGCACTCCAAATTGATATTTAATTGCCACACATGACAATTAAAAAGTCAATTTGCAGTGCTGTCCTAGTCTCTCTTTTTCAGAATGAAACAAATATATAGACACCAGGCCAGGTGGTGGGACGTACAGTTCCCTCAATGAGCAAAGCAATTATTGTTTCCATATCAAATAAATAAAAACATAAACAGATATGGAGACATTTCTGGAAACTAATACGATATCGTGGCGTGCAGGCAAATCAAAACAGAAACGGCTTGGAAGTGCCGTTCATTAGTAAAACGCAATACTCACAAGATGGATGTATTTAAACTACCGTTTTTTGGCGAAGTATATAATGCGGTTCTTTGATGCGAATCAGGATTCAAATGAGCCTTCACACCTGCCAAACGAAGCGCACTTTCCGACAATATGTAGCAGGATTTGTTTTAATTGCAGTATCGCATGCTGGTGTGAATGCGACCTTAGTTACTAACCGAGTTACTACTGTAACTTATAGTAGCCTGGCAAGCCTGCCCTGGAAGTATACGCCAGCTTTTCTCGGCATAGATAGAGGGGCGGATCAAACTAGCGCTGAAAACGGACGCCTACTATAAAAGTAACTAGTAACTCAAGTTTAGCAGGCATATACAGTTAATATACGGTAATATACAGGTGTGATGGTACAATTCGGGAGTTTACCGGAGTTTGTAGGAAAGTTTAACGGGAGTTTCCTGTAATATACACATCCGTATTTCCATGCTTTTTGCACAGTGTTACTTGTATTTATTTTTTGCTTCAACATTATGGATACAGTTTCACGAGAACTCAATCTTCATCTATTGGAGCTCACTACGATGTCCAACAATAACAATTATATATATATATATATTTGTCTTTTTCTGCTTGGCTTCGGACTGTAGATGTTCATTCCTCCATGTTCATTTCAGTGCAGGCTGGCAAAAAGCCCAGTAAAACCTTTCCAGATGGTCAGAACTACAGCCATCGTGTACAGGATACTAGTTGGACTACTTTCACAGCCAGTCGTCCCTCAGCCGGATCTCGACAACAACACAGTGACAGGATGGAGTCCCACAGCTGCAGCGAGTGGAGGTGTTGGTCAGATAAAGGAGAATAGCTCACAATTTCTGAGCTTGTAGATCTGGCTCATAGATCAAACAGATCTACCCCATGCTAAGCACACCAGATGGCAGTGTGGGTGCCCCTTGCAACGTCGATGGGGAGACAATTATTGATGCCCCTAGAAATGTGGAGGACCGAATCGCTACCTTTTCTCATAGATCACCGTTTTATTGATCACCATGGGTGTCTAGTTGTTTATAGAACTTTTATACAACCGACATTGTGAGTCGCAACACAGTTGCCATAAGTCCAGTGTTACTGAGTCCAGAGTACAACAGTGCAGATCTTAACAAGTTGACTGCCACCTGGTGGACGCAAGAGCCAACGCTAGACTGCCGACCCGGATGTACTTCGCTTTACTGTGTTGCACGCTGGATACACGTCCGGCTTGGGCGGCCATCTTTGATGCAAAATAATTAGCGTCAATGCTAGCGAGCTAAAATTAAGCCATCCTTGCTCTAGAAAGCGCCAATATTCCAATGGGGATCACCGGATAATCAGCAAAGACCTCCAAACATTGCACGTTTTATCAAAACCATGGAGAGCTCCGTAGATTTAGAGTTATTCAGCTTTTTAGTCCGGCTGTATACAAGAAGTGAAACGGCACTGCGGATGCGCGAAACCGGCCTAGGATCGCTGAAGAAGGCCCAAAAGGTCCCAAAAAAGTGCAAAGTAAGCGGATTAAATGACTGGACGCATATCGCACTTACACCCATAGTGAGCAAATGTTTTGAGAAACTCCTCAGAGAGATGATCAACAACAAACTGCCACCCACACTTGACCCCCATATAGTTTGCTTATCGCCAAAACAGATCCACAGACGACACCATTGCAACAGCACTCCATACCACCCTCTCTCACCTGGAGAGAGAAAAGTCATATGTGAGAATGCTGTTCATAGACTATAGCTCAGCGTTTAACACCATAATCCCCCCCATATTAGACAGCAAGCTAAAGTGTCTGGGTCTGAACACAAGCCTGTGCAGCTACTCGACGTCGGTTACGTGGTTACTCGACGTCTGTTACGACAGACAGACGTCAGGTGGTGTGTATCCATGGGCACAACGACCTCTGCCCCATCTGACCCTCAGCACAGGAGCCCCTCAGGGATACGTTCTGAACTTCTGAGCCCTCTTTTCTACTCCCTGTACACCCATTACTACGTGGCTCTGTTCAAGTTCAAGTTTGGCTGTTCAAGTTTGGCTGTTCAAGTTTGGCTCCAACAAAGTGATCAAGTTTGCAGACGACACCACCGTCATAGGCTTGATCACAGACGACGATGAATCAGCCTACAGGAGAGAAGTGGAGAACCTGACACCATGGTGCCAGGAGAACAACCTGGCTCTCAACGTAGACAGGAGAGACAGGAGAGAAGTGGAGAACCTGACACAATGGTGCCAGGAGAACAACCTGGCTCTCAACGTAGACAAAACAAAAGAGCTGATCTTTGACTACAGGGGAGGGCAGTACAGACAGAGCGGGTGGTGAAGAAAGCACAACAACGCCTATACTTCCTGAGGAGACTCAAGAAAGCTGGCATGGGCCCCAAAGTCCTAAAAGCTTTCTACAGAGGCACCACATGCAGAGCAAATATAAAGTCCTAAAAGCTTTCTACAGAGAGCATCCTGACTGGCTGCTTCACTGCCTGGTATGGCAGCTGCATCGACCTCACCCGCAGAGCAATGCAGAGGGTTGTGCAGACAGCCGAATGCATCAGCGGATGTGATCCTCCCCCCCATCGAAGCTCTGTACAACGATCGTTGTGTCAGGAAAGTTAGTTAGTTAGTTAGTTAGTTTCATTTACGAGTAGCAATTGCGGTGTTCTTAGTTTTATATTAGCTTAGTAGTTTTTTTTTTAAAGTATTGTTCTTACTAGTCTCTTTTAGTCTGTACTTGGTTTAGTGGATAGCTATTTAGACTCTCTCTGAGTCTCCCTGGTAGTTGGTTTTTGGTATTACGGATGTCATATGTTTGTCTTGTCATGTCCTGTATTTGTTGTTACTGGCAGAGCTGTGTAACATGTATTTGCCTCTTCTCTTGGCCAGTGCACACTTGTAAAAGAGACTTTGGTCTCAATGTGATTTTACTGGTTAAATAAAATAAATAAATAAAATGTATTGTCCACGTGTGGAAATTTGTCTTCGGTCTCAACAGTAAAAAACAAACAGTTACAACAGCAACAACACTTAACACAATTATTTTCTCATGGCAAAAGAAAGTGCAGGACAACAGTGGCAAATACATTGGAAAAACAAACAAATCTAGCGAGTCATGGTATCATTTAGTGCCTTAATGGCATTTGGTATGAAAATGTTACGATTAGCTTTTGGTACTTTGTACCGTCTACCAGAGGGAAGTAGTTCGAACTCCCTGCAGAGTGGGGAGTTCGAACTACTTCCCTCTGGTAGACGGTACAAAGTACAAAGCTCATGAAATTGACCCAATGAAGGACCCAAGCCATCCCAAGATGCTGTTTGAGATGCTGCTGCATGGAGAACGTTTTCGCAGTCTCAAAGCCACTGGAAATAGACTGCAAAAAAGCTCATTTCCCCGAACAATCAGATACATGAACGAACTGATAAGAACCAGAGCGAAAGCGGGAAAAGGAAAACTCAAGTCAAGTCAGTGAGTTTGGCCTTTCTGCCCTACATGAAGTTGTTGTGGATGGTGAGGAACGGGTTTGTATGCACAGGTTTGTGTGCACACGCACGCACACAAAGCCTGCATGATTTAGGCCTACACTTACTTGCCCCGAAAAATAGAGGATCTAAATGATCACAGCACCAGCTTGCACTTGCTATTTTAAGTGCACGACACCGGTGTGCAAGTAAGTAAAAATCAGACGTAACTCTAACCCTGCAGGATCCCAGAGGATCAGGGCTGTGGGACTCCTTCAGTCTCACTGCTGTCTTAAACAGTCTCACTGCTGTCTTAAACAGCTTGAACTTGGCCTCCTCTCTTGCGCGACATCTTAATGAGACTCAACTCCTATCTGCACTCCCTGACTGTTCACACTCACTCTGAGCTGTAGTTAGCTATGTAGTGAGCTATGTCCATGAGGAATAGGCCCTTTTTTATCATTGAGGAAGTCAGTTTCCTGCATTTTGTTGGCTTCGAAACAACAGGATTAAATAGGAATAAATTAAAGTAATAAGGATCCTGTCAAATCCATACAATACTGAACTTATTGCGGCCCATAGGTCACATTTACTATGAAAACCTTCATCTCCCGTCCGTCTGTTAGTTAGTCACCCCACGCCTTATGGTCACGCCTCGTGACATCACACCTCCATATATGGTCACACCTCGTGACATCACACCTCCATATATGGTCACACCTTGTGCCATCACTCCTCGTGACATGTCACGCCACCATATATGGCATTTTTATGGCCAATTCCGATTATGCTACCGATTAATCATGCATCCCTATGTGATGTGTTGCACAAGCTTGTACGATGAAGTAAATAATGTATTTATTACAATAATGGAGATAGAACCTTGCACCTTGCATTGACCATAGGGTCATATGGGCTCACTGCATTAACCCATTTTGACCTGGGAACGACAATTCTACAAATACCTTCTAAATCCTGACAGTTTTCTGAAAGGTTTTCAAACTATTTCATATCAAGGACCCCTAGAATTATATGTATTTGGCCACCGACCCCCATCTGAAAATATGTTGTTCCAGGGACCGCCCAGAAGCAAATATTTTAGCTAAAAATGAACGCTCTGAAAGAATATATTCAAACATACAAGCTCATAGCGCGGCACCGAGTGCCGTGCTATGAGCTTGTAGATCTGCTATTTTTCAATAGCTAAAGTAGGCTATAACATAATGCTTAAAACACCAAAAGGGGTTCCCGCCCAAAATGGCTTAAAGGTATATTCAGTGATTTCACTTAATTCAAATATCACTTACTTTTTCTTATTTTTTGGATAATCCTCCCTACTATAAAGTGTGCTGACCATATAAGGAGTTCCTCCCCGTCCCCAGTGATCCCCTGGGGTCAAAAAACCCTAGTTTCGGTTTGTGCTTTGGGTGGCAAAGCCTTCATCCAATCAGGATGAGAGGGGCCTTCCTCCAATCATGATCGAGTGGGGCGGGCATTGGTGCACGTGCTGTTGGTCAGTTGTACTTCCCCCATTGTAGAGCGTGTGCATGTGCACATCTTGTTACCGGGTGGACCGGGTTTTTTTCCAAATCACCCAAATCACTGAATGCTCCTTTAAATAGAGTCTGTTACGTAAAAAACACATTGAGACTGAAGTCTCTTTTACACAGTGTGAACTGGACAAGAGAAGAGGCAAAATAAGTGACACAGCTAACAATAAATACACGACAAAAACACAGGACAGTGCGTGCATGCGTGCATGTTTTTTTGTGTGTGATAGAGCTGCGCCCTCTGGTGGTGGGTGGGTGGTGTCACAGCATGACAGACAGACAGACAGACAGACAGACAGACAGACAGACAGACAGACAGACAGACAGACAGACAGACAGACAGACAGACAGACAGACAGACAGACAGACAGACAGACAGACAGACAGACAGACCCAGTTCTGCCTGGGTTACATAGTAATCGCTCACTGAAATTCGCAATCACTGCATTCGCAACAATGCATCATTGTAGGCCTATTTGGGGTTAAAACAGTGTGTGAAAGCCATTGAGGACATGGAAATCCTGTGCTGTATACAGTAGTTACCAGTTCCAGCCTAATATTTAACTGTACTGAAAGCCTGTGTGTTGCTGTGATTTAATATTTATTTTTCAATTCAATATTTTGTTGATGTTGATATAGATTGTATTTACTTCCTTTTCTATATCGCAACCAATAAGACCCAGTATTAACCCATTCTAGACGGGAACCCCTTTTGGTGTTTTAAGCATTATGTTATACTTTAGCTATTGAAAAATAGCAGATCTACAAGCTCGTAGGAGTGCCGCGCTACGAGCTTGTAGGTTTGCTATTTTTGAAAAATCGTGAAAATGTGGCACAAATTAATGACTATATTCTTTCAGAGCGAACATTTTTAACTCAAAGCTTTGCTTCTGGGAGTTCAACATATTTTTAGATGGGGGTCGGCGGCCAATTACATATAATTCTGGGGGTCCTTGACATGTTCTCCCCGTGTCCCCTAGGGTAGGTACCCTCACATGTTCTCCCCGTGTCCCCTAGGGTACGTACCCTCACATGTTCTCCACGTGTCCCCTAGGGTAGGTACCCTCACATGTTCTCCCCATGTCCCCTAGGGTAGGTACCCTCACAAAAAAACATGCAGTAAGTTCTCTAAACTGCCTCCCCCTGGTCAGCCGGGGCGCCTGATGGAGGGGAAAGGAACTCGTTGGTATAACGTGTTCCTTCCACGCGCTACGTCCAACCAGGGAAACTCTCCCCTGTCAGGTGCAAAGAAACGGCTTGGACGCAGGACGTTCATGCATTGAAGGAAGCATGAGGTCAGTCCGTTGCTCTCCCCAGGTTGGCGGAGGGAGTGTAGAGCCCAGGATCACATTAGATAATTGATACTGGTTGGAAAATGGGTTGCAAAATCGTGGGATAAAAACTGTAAAAAAAAAAAAAAGAAAAAATAAAGTTGGAATATGAAGATAAGAGTTTTCGGTTGTTTTATGTTGCTAAATATAAAGCTGCAAATGTGTAGGAGAAGGAGGAGACCTGCACAGTGCCACTTGCAGGTTCAAGAGCTTTTTATTTATAGTCAAAGTGCAACGTTTCGGTCTTGCAACCTTCCTCAGGCGTTCTCTGGGCTCTAGACTCTCTGGACTGAACATCAATGGAATAATTTTCAAACAGCAGAGAGAGTGTCCAGGAAAACGTTGGACACTAGTCCTCAACTGAGTTATTTTCCTACATTCAGTCGACAATCATATGGATTGCTGTTTTTAAAATACACAGCACACATTCTGAAGAAAACCTCCCACTGCTGTCCAATACACTTCATTCAGGAGGATATAATCCATTTGGTGCAGCACAAAGCCAAAATATGAGGCAATGAATTAATTAAACTTCAATCTCTGTGGCAACGCAGAAGAACAAAAGCAATCCAAATCATCCTGAATAATAGTACCCTCTCCCCCCCCCCACCTCTCACACACACATGCACACACGCACGCACGCAAGTGCTACTTAAACCCGCGGCCCATATGGGTCACATGCGGCCCCTGCTTAATGTATCTGCGGCCCGTCATAGTCATACCAATACAAATATAGTTCGTTATTTTCATTGATTTGAACAAGATTGTAGGTATAGTATTTTGTTCCAAGAGGAAGTGATGCTTGCGGAACTCGACTACGTCTCGTTCCTGACCGCATCACCGTCGTGGCAATAATCACGTTAAACCACACCCTCTCGTGTAATATTGCTTAATTACATCGCAGCGTCCTCATCAGGCCAATTTTAGCAGGTGGATGATAAGCTGTCCCTCATCTCTCTCTGATGAGTGAAGGGTTAATTGAGGTCAAGGTTGGGTTTTCAGACTGCTGTGAGTCAGAGCTGAAAGAGAGAAGCAGGGCTAATCCAATCAGGTGCTTCATCACACCACCAATTACACAGCAGTTAGAATGGAGACTGGGGAAATAGCCCCCATTATTACCCCTATGCTAAGAGCGAGGAAGGTATGCTACTTTATGTGAGGGGTGCGTGTGCGTGCATTATTGCCATCCTGTGCCTGCCACAATCAGCTATTTCAAAGCCCCCCTCTTGGATTCTTGGCATGTCTGCAATCTCTGCATGCTGTGCGCATAGAATGTTTGTGAGTGTGTGTAAATGAGCCCAGGTGTTCCTGTTTCCTGTTAAATTAGATTAGTGTGGATCAAACAGGGTTGGTGTCCACAGAGGAGTGTGGGTGTTGGGGGGCTTCCCCACAGGGGCTACAGGTCCAAACTCTCCCCTTTAGCCAATTAACCCCAGCTAGGCAAGATGGTGGTTGAGTGTCTAAACGGAAGTCCTGTAATTTGGCGGAAAAGCACAAGGAAGTTACATTGAGGATGTATAGATCTGTTTACATTCCCTGTGCATGCAACCTGTGTTGTGATTGGTCAAAAAAAAAAGACAGTTTCCGGGGTAAGTACACGACAGAAAAGTGTCTATAGACACGCTCTTAATTAGGTTGTAACCAGGCTTTTCTCCTCGGAGATGAGAAAGGTTAGTAGAAGTAAAAAAGGTAACTTGGGATAAACTGAAGTGGATATTATTGTAACCATATAAGTAGAACAATGTATTGCTTTATAGACTATGCAGATGGCTCTTGGAAGATATGTCTGGTCAGTACGTGTGGCATAAATAAGAGCAATTCTCACTGAAATAATCAAACTAAGTTACTCGAAAGAGTGAAAGTCTTACATGGAATAACACCGGTAAAAATTTAGGAGACAACTTCAGGAGACACTAGAGAATGAACAAGCATGCAGCATCGAAGTCATCTTCATATTACATTTTAACATTAAAATACTACACATTTAAATATGATTGACAGACAATGTTGTCAGCTAACCGTAACAAAAAAATCACACCCGTGTGAACTGAGTGGTGTAAGGTTTTATATAGCATGATCAGCTGTGGTCTGACGTAATGATCAGCTCTGAACTGACGTAATGAAATCACACCCGGATGTGATTTCACAACTGGCTTTTTTTGTGCAGAAAAAATGAGCATGGTTGCTACGGTCATCCAGTTCACCCGGGTGTGATTTAATTACGTCAGAAATTATTTTGAACATAGCAACCATGCTCATTTTTTCTGCACAAAAAAGCCAGTTGTAGGAGTGGTTTACACCACTCAAAAAAATGTATCCTTTTAGCCAGAACTGGAACCAGCTTCACTATGATATGTATAGGAAAAGAATCCTTGAAGCAGTTTTCCTTATCAATGTTGGAATATAATAGGGAATGTCATTTATATAAACGCTGGTCCCAGTCTTACATCCATATGAATGAATGAATGAATTAATTAATTAATTAATGAAATGTATTTGTATAGCACCTTTCCAAACATATAGTTACAAAGTGCTTTAAAACCATCAAGACATCAGAAACAATAAAACATGAAAAAACACTTGGCATACAGATGTGTTTTTAAAAACGTTTTAAAAGAAGACACTGACTCTGCTAACCTAAGAGCCTTAAGGGCAGAGAGTTCCAGAGGACACTGACTCTGCTAACCTAAGAGCCTTAAGGGCAGAGAGTTCCAGGGGACACTGACTCTGCTAACCTAAGAACCTTAAGAGCAGGGAGTTCCAGAGGACACTGACTCTGCTAACCTAAGAACCTTAAGAGCAGGGAGTTCCAGAGGACACTGACTCTGCTAACCTAAGAGCCAAGGGCAGAGAGTTCCAGGGGACACTGACTCTGCTAACCTAAGAGCCTTAAGGGCAGAGAGTTCCAGAGGACACTGACTCTGCTAACCTAAGAGCCAAGGGCAGAGAGTTCCAGAGGACACTGACTCTGCTAACCTAAGAGCCAAGGGCAGAGAGTTCCAGAGGACACTGACTCTGCTAACCTAAGAGCCTTAAGGGCAGAGAGTTCCAGAGGACACTGACTCTGCTAACCTAAGAGCCTTAAGGGCAGGGAGTTCCAGAGGACACTGACTCTGCTAACCTAAGAGCCTTAAGGGCAGGGTGTTCCAGAGGACACTGACTCTGCTAACCTAAGAGCCTTAAGGGCAGAGAGTTCCAGAAGACACTGACTCTGCTAGCCTAAGAGCCTTAAGGGCAGGGAGTTCCAGAGGACACTGACTCTGCTAACCTAAGAGCCTTAAGGGCAGAGAGTTCCAGAGGACACTGACTCTGCTAACCTAAGAGTCTTAAGGGCAGAGAGTTCCAGAGGACACTGACTCTGCTAACCTAAGAGCCTTAAGGGCAGGGAGTTCCAGAGGACACTGACTCTGCTAACCTAAGAGCCTTAAGGGCAGGGAGTTCCAGAGGACACTGACTCTGCTAACCTAAGAGCCAAGGGCAGGGAGTTCCAGAGGACACTGACTCTGCTAACCTAAGAGCCTTAAGGGCAGAGAGTTCCAGAGGATACTGACTCTGCTAACCTAAGAGCCAAGGGCAGGCAGTTCCAGAGCAAAAGTGCCCGAGCCGCAAAGGCCCGGTCACCCCGGGTGACCAGACGCGTTGCAGGAGGAACTAGGAGGGCCCTATCCGATGATCTGAGGCAGCGCACAGGGTTATGGGGTTGCAGCAAGTCTGTTATATAAATGGGAGCTAGACCATGTACAGCTTTAAAAGTAATCAATAACATCTTAAAATCAATTCTGTAGCTCACAGGGAGCCAGTGAAGCGTAGCTAAAATAGGTGTGATATGCTCACGTTTTCTCGTGTTGGTGAGAAGGCGAGCCGCCAAGTTCTGCACCATCTGGAGGCGAGATATATTTTTCTTGCTCATACCAGAGTATATTGAATTACAGTAAATCCAGTCGTGAAGATATGAACGCATGTAAGACGGTTTGAAGATATGAACGCATGTATGACGGTTTCCAGGTCTGCATATGACAAAAGTATAGACACAGATCATTCTGTCCTCAGACATATTACTGATAGGCATAGCTATGGTACTCACCATTTTGATAAGATGGGTTGGACTTCTCTGGCAGAGAGGTGTAATCAACACGAAGGGCTCCATTTTCGTCACCGCTAAACCCCTTATCCCTAAACTTCTTTGCCTTGTTTTACTATTTTGCTAGTTAAAATGGCCAGTCTACAAGCTCACAACGTGTCAATGTAGATTGGCTAGTTGAACTATTACAAAAACGTCTAATGATCCATGGGACGGCGGTTCGAATCCAAGCTCCTCCTGTCTACATGTCGAAGTGTCCTTGGGCAAGACACTGAACCCCAAATTGCTCCCGATGTGCTGGTTGGTACCTTGCATGGCTTCCGCCGCCATCGGTGTATGAATGTGTGTGTAAATGGGTGAATGTAATGCACAATCTATGTAAAGCTATAAATGCACCATTTACCATTTTACCATGCATGCTGCTGGTGGTTATTATCAGCTCTGGCAATAACTGGAGTTGTTATTACAACAATAAATGTTTATAACAGATCATTAAGTCTCCTTGTCGATGTGTCAGCAGCCAGAGGCTACCATAATAATCTTAGTTATGACATTTTAAAAATCATTTCATGACAGTCAGAGCCATAATCCGTACAAGGATAAAAATATGGAAGCATTTAAAAAAATATATATTACACTAACATTTAAGAACGGTGTTCTCCTCTGACATCTTAACCCATTCTGTACAGGAACCCCTTTTGGTGTTTTAAGCAGATCTACAAGCTCATAGCGCGGCACCGAGTGCCGCGCTACGAGCTTGTAGGTCTGCTATTTTTGAAAAATCGTGAAAATGTGGGGAGGCATACTATGGTCCGACGGAGCATTTGTTCGATATGCGTCCGCACCTCGGACTAGCGCCTGCTCCCGTGCTTGCGGTTATGGTTAGGTTAGGGGTTAGGGGTATCGGATCAATGAATCGTCGGACCAAACACATGTACCCGAAAATGTGGCCCAAATGTTTGAATATATTCTTTCAGAGTGAACGTTTTTTAACTCAAATATTTGCCTCTGCTGGTCCCTGGGACAACATATTCTCAGATGGGGGTCGACAGCCAAATACAGATAATTCTGGGGGTCCTTGACATGAAAAAGGTTGAGCACCACTGACATAGAAACATAGGGTTTTTCAGAAAACTGTCAGGATTTAGAAGGCATTTGTAGAATCGAGCTCAGGTCTAAACAGGTTAATAAATAACGTGTTACAGATCAGGGCTTATGTAGATGACAGTGAGCTGACGTTCACACGGTTCCACCATTACTGCAAGATGAATGCTGCTTTCAGCCACGGCTCTGGGGGTGACAGTGATGCTCCATAACATCAAACAACCTTGTGCCTCCACATTATGCGTGCGTGCGTGCGTGCGTGCGTGCGTGCGTGCGTGCGTGCGTGCGTGCGTGCGTGCGTGTGTGCGTGCGTGCGTGCGTGCACATGCGTGCGTGCGTGCGTGCGTGCGTGCGTGCGTGCGTGATCTGCTATTTGCTGTATTGTTGAAGGCATTTTGAAAGTGAAAGTGATTAAGTCTGCCTATATACTTCGTCAATGAATAGTATAAATAAATATAACCAGTTTGTGACTAAATAATATCTGCATCCTCTGGAACAGATACTTCCTGAAACGTAATTCTGGACATACAAGGTTTCTACCCGACAGCAGTAATATGCAAATTAACCCATTTTGACCTGACCTCAAAAATTAAAAAAATCTTCTAACTCCTCCAGTTTTCTGAAATAAATATTTTCACGATTTTTCAAAAAATAGCAGACCTACAAGCTCGTAGCGCGCCACTCGGTGGCGCGCTATGAGCTTGTAGATCTGCTATTTTTCAATAGCTAAATTATAACAATGTTTAAAACACCAAAAGGGGTTCTCGCCTAAAATGGGTTAAGCACAATTTACAATTCAGGGCATTCAGCAAAACGCTCTTATCCAGAGCGACTTACACGTATGCGATCAGAGTAAATGGTATGAACCCTATAGTCAACGACCGACAGGGTATAAATGGTCACATACGTGGAGTGCAAAGACAACTCAACTATCTAGCTGTGGGTCGCCTACTTCAACTGAGGAGGCAAATTACCGTAAATGCCTCTAGTATTCACTCAATTGTTTCCAGTCCCAATGAAGGTTATGGCGGAATTACTGCAGGACAGGAGATTAGGTCCTCTTATAGATGGAGGGCAACACTAATAACGTAATACAACGCTGTGTAGTGAATGATTGCAGCCTGTATGTGCTGAGCTGCTCACTCAGTGGAAGTGCACTTCCATTTTAAATTCTATAATAGTTATTCCAGTCAAATTGTATGTATTTAATTGTTTGCTTTATTTCATGGAGGAAAATTCTTGCTGGAGCCAACAGCATGACAAATCCATTCTACCATGGGTGTAGACATCTCTAAGGGACACAAAAAGCTAAATCAAACGGATATGATTCAAGTGAAAAGTGAGTTATCTAGTCTATAGCATAGCCTACAATAGGAAGACCCAACAATTACCATGTAAAACACCTCAAACCATTGGGAGGCATTTTCACTATGTTTCAAGATGTGAGTAAGTGCTGATACTATTCCAGTCACATGCAAATTCTCAGTACAAGCCAGAGAAAAACATTGGAAGCTATCCAAGTGACTGGCATAAGATAATTAACTAACTTAAGAATAAATAAGTAGGCCTAAGTGGTAACCGCGCGAGCGCTCTGCTAGTGCTGCCGAGTATGTCCATAGACATATATAAAAGCTAAATGGCTCAAGGCGGAGTCTCTGACGTAGTTCACCCGGCGGCCGACGTTTATAACAAACCAAACCGTTTGAAAATCGGTTGAAAATTGAGCAAGTTATGGTTATTTAAAAGTACATGCCCCATAGACACAATGTTATGGTGCCCCGAAGTAAGATGGCCGCCACGTAGCAACGTCGCTCTCCATTGGCCAGAGCGCGGGTGAGCCATCTAGCTTTCTATATATATCTATGAGTATGCCTGCCCAGTGTGGGAGCGATCTGCCCATGCCAAGAAGGTGGACTGTGGACCCCGCCCTTAATGCTAGCTGTCTGAAACCTACACCCACAGACCGTTTGTACATCCTGGCAGGCATAGCCCCACCAGAGATACCACGGAATGCAGCAAGCAGAAAATAGCAGCAACAGCAGTCCATCTACGAAATACACCCTCTCTTCGGCCATGTGCCAGCCAAAAGACACCCTCTCTTCAGCCATGTGCCAGCCAAAAGACACCCTCTCTTCAGCCATGTGCCAGCCAAAAGACACCCTCTCTTCAGCCATGTGCCAGCCAAAAGACACCCTCTCTTCGGCCATGTGCCAGCCAAAAGACACCCTCTCTTCGGCCATGTGCCAGCCAAAAAACACCCTCTCTTCGGCCATGTGCCAGCCAAAAAACACCCTCTCTTCGGCCATGTGCCAGCCAAAAGACACCCTCTCTAGGGCCATGTGCCAGCCAAAAAACACCCTCTCTTCGGCCATGTGCCAGCCAAAAGACACCCTCTCTTCAGCCATGTGCCAGCCAAAATACACCCTCTCTTCAGCCATGTGCCAGCAAAAAGACACCCTCTCTTCGGCCATGTGCCAGCCAAAAGACACCCTCTCTAGGGCCATGTGCCAGCCAAAATACACCCTCTCTTCAGCCATGTGCCAGCCAAAAGACACCCTCTCTTCGGCCATGTGCCAGCCAAAAGACACCCTCTCTAGGGCCATGTGCCAGCCAAAATACACCCTCTCTTCGGCCATGTGCCAGCCAAAAGACACCCTCTCTTCGGCCATGTGCCAGCCAAAAGACACCCTCTCTTCAGCCATGTGCCAGCCAAAATACACCCTCTCTTCGGCCATGTGCCAGCCAAAAGACACCCTCTCTTCAGCCATGTGCCAGCCAAAAGACACCCTCTCTTCAGCCATGTGCCAGCCAAAAGACACCCTCTCTTCGGCCATGTGCCAGCCAAAAGACACCCTCTCTTCAGCCATGTGCCAGCCAAAAGACACCCTCTCGCCGCCTTAAATCCAGGAAAAGTTTCCTGAATAGCGTCCCGGTGCTCGGAACACCGAGCATAAGTAGTGAGAGAGTCACTCAGTGGGATGAAATAACTGGCAACCTCCCACCAGCTACAACGATGGAGTTAAAGGCTAGCGAGGCACTGCCCCCTGGAGCAGACTCAACCTACGCAGTGTGGAAATGCTTAAATAGATTAAGATCTGGTGTTGGGTGAGCAAAAGCCACTCTTGCAAAAAGGGGATTTTCAAATGACGAGGACATTGTGTGTGACTGTGGCACTGAGCCGCAGACCATGCAGTACCTCCTCACTGCCCCCTGCTGGAACATCCCTGCACAGCATTGGACTTGGCAGAGTTTAATGAGAAGGGACAGCAATGTGTTCAGCTGTGGCTGAACCACATCTAGCCAAGTGTTGTAACTGACTTTTGGAACAAACAATACAATACCTACAATAATGTTCAAAACAATGATCTTGGATTGCGCACGCACCCGTGCCCGTTCCATCTGTGACAAGATAGACACACACGCATCCTCTGAAGTTCTCAAAGCCTGCAGCACTAAACTCAAGTTAATGTGCTGGGCGGCGGTGGCTCAGGGGTAGAGTGGCTGGATAGTAACCGTAAGGTTGCCAGTTCGAACCCGGGCTCTCCCAGAGGTACTGTCGAAGTGTCCTTGAGCAAGACACTGAACCCCTAATTGCTCCCGATGTGCTAGTCGGTGCCTTGCATGGTTTCCGCTGCCATCGGTGTATGAATGTGTGTGATTGGGTGAATTGATGCACAATCTCTGTAAAGCACCTTGAATAAAGGCGTTATATAAATGCACCATTTACAAATGTGGAGCCTGGAAGTATGTGAGGAGTGCTAGTCTCCGCCTGCTACTACCCCTAAGCCAATAGAAGCACTTCAGGATGAATTTTGTCTTCAAACCTGCCAGCCATTTAGACAAAGAGGAATGGTCCACCGAGGACGAAACAGAGAAAGAAAATGCCTACGACACTGGACAAGCCAAGACATCTGTATTGGTTAGATTAACTGACAATTCTGCTAATTAAAGTCACACTTCCCTTTTCAACCCCACAGCATTTGTACACACATTGATCAAGGTGCTCCCATGGTCAGACAACTGGGACGTGGTTTTCACATGCGGCTCTTCAATTACAGCATTCTGTTTCCACAGAATGTTTGATTTGACAACAGCTGGGGTCCAGATAGAGATAGCAGGGTTATTTCCTCCCCATCTGTTCTTCTGTCAGGTGGAACTCATCCTTTGAACAGGTGACATCATAAAGAGCTTAATGTCGGCTCTTATATATATATTACAGTTTGTAATAATGTGCCCAGTAGTCATCGGTCACATTTGATTATACAGTATGTCATGTATGGCAACATGTGTGAGTGAAGCAATATGGATCTATCACATTAATTCATCCATCACCATTCACCAGCAGCGTACAGCTACAATATGTGACCATATTTGACTGAGAGACTGCCATCGCGCAAATTCCAGCTTTTCACCAGAGGAGAAAAACCTTTTATTTTATTTTATTTTTCCCCAAAATGAGTTAATAGCACAGGCAGACTCTTCACATACTAGAGCATGTCTGAAATAAGTGTCAGAGCTGAAATAGACATGTAAATATGAAATAAATGCTTAAACATGTAGCTAGGTGTAATGTTAGAGTCCACAGAAGTGAACCTTTCAAGCGGCTTTTCTCAACTCGCTGTTTCTCTGCAAGACATTACTCTATAAGCCACATCTCCAAAACTGGTGGGTCAAACTGAACAACCAATATGTCAATTTGAAGCTATGATTCCCTGCTTTCATATGAAATGAAAAAAACAAAATTCAAAAAAATCCAATGGCAGTCTCCCATTCACGGTGGGTCACATATTGAGAAAGTCATATGAATGATATAGGTTCTAAACGCAGATTGACAGAAAGAGGAGATAACATGGCATCAAAGGACAACTTGTTCAAGTCTATGGGTTAATCAAACTCCAGAGATGAGAGGCATACAGTATACTGCATTTAGAACATGAATCTCCACAGACAACATGTTCTATAACACTATAATGTACATGCAACATGGATGCAACATGATGAAAGGGTCTGAACTTTAAATGACACAGGGCTGCTCTTAGAGGAGTGCATGTGTTTGGTCCGACTAGTCATTGGTCCGAAACACGACAACCTGCACGGCTGCACCTCAAACCCTAACCTAACCATAACCGCAAGCACGGGAGCAGGCGCTAGTCCGAGGTGCGGACGCATGTCCAACCAATGCTCCGTCGGACAGAGATGGGCAAAATACATTGAAAATGTATTTTGTTACAAAATACAAATACTGGGTCACAGAATGTATTTAAATACAAAATACAAATACTGGTCTGAGAAATGTATTTGAGATACAAATACGTATTTTGTATTTTGAAAATACATGAAAATACATTTTCATTAAAATGTATATAATGATAAGTAAATTCATAATTAATTGCCAAATATTAAATTAATGACCTGTCAGAATGTCTAATACATTGAAGGTTATTAAGAATGATACACTTTATATTTTAAGCAAATCAATGTGCTATAACTGTATCAAACAGGACCCACAAAGGAATGGATTGGCCATCTGATTCATCACTGTCACTCCTCTTTGACTTCTACCTCAAGAAAAATGTAGAAAGAGATTGATTGATTGATTGATTGATTGATTAGGTCTACCACCAATTTACATTTAAACCAACAATAAAAAACAAGATAAGTAAACAAGATACTAATGACTAAGATGAATAGATTATCAATTAAAGGAGCATTCAGTGATTTGGAAAACCCCCCGGTCTTCCCCGGTAACAAGATGTGCACATGCAGTGCCGATTCTGGCCTCCAAGGGGCCCTAAGCATGATTGTAGCAAGGGGGCCCCCCATGAAAAAATGGGGGGTTTTGAAACAGTTTAAAACAGTTTTAAGTAGACAAACAGAGCAGAATAAGGTATAAACATTTATTGTCTGCCTGTCTGTGTGTCTGTCTGTGTATGACAGACTGACTGGTATAAACAGCGCCCCCGGTGTAGAGGGATGGTATGACAGACTGGTATAAACAGCGCCCCCAGTGGGGAGGGATGGTATGACAGACTGGTATAAACAGCGCCCCCAGTGGGGAGGGATGGTATGACAGACTGGTATAAACAGTGCCCCCAGTGGGGAGGGATGGTATGACAGACTGACTGGTATAAACAGTGCCCCCAGTGGAGAGGGATGCTATGACAGAAGAGAGACTGGTATAAACAGCGTCCCCAGTGGGGAGGGATGGTATAAACAGCACCCCCAGTGTAGAGGGATGGTATAAACAGCGCCCCCAGTGGGAGAGATGGTATGACAGACTGACTGGTATAAACAGTGCCCCCAGTGGAGAGGGATGCTATGACAGAGAGACTGGTATAAACAGCGTCCCCAGTGGGGAGGGATGGTATAAACAGCACCCCCAGTGTAGAGGGATTGTATAAACAGCGCCCCCAGTGGGGAGGGATGGTATGACAGACTGACTGGTATAAACAGCGCCCCCAGTGGGGAGGGATGGTATGACAGACTGACTGGTATAAACAGTGCCCCCAGTGGAGAGGGATGCTATGACAGAGAGACTGGTATAAACAGCGTCCCCAGTGGGGAGGGATGGTATAAACAGCACCCCCAGTGTAGAGGGATGGTATAAACAGCGCCCCCACTGGGGAGGGATGGTATGATAGACTGACTGGTATAAACAGCGCCCCCAGTGGGGAGGGATGGTATGACAGAGAGACTGGTATAAACAGCGCCCCCAGTGGGGAGGGATGGTATGACAGACTGACTGGTATAAACAGTGCTCCCAGTGGGGAGGCTGTGTTGTGGCTTTAGTCACAAACTTAAGCATAGCCCCTGGAAATTATAGATACAAACACAAGGATAAAAAAAACCTCAATTGTGTATATATATATATATATATATACACACCCCCGCCGCCCCCCCCACTTTGAAAGGGGGGCGTTTCCGCGTGGTGGAAATGTCTACTACGATAGGCCTGTCCTTGATTCTGATCACTAAGGTACGCTGTTGGCGGAAGATTTCACCATTGAGCAGCGTTACACTCACTGCGCAAATAACGTAAAAAGCCCCCACGGCTCCGCCCGCCCTGTGCTCACCGTTCCTTGCCAGGCCTCAAACGGCCTGGCCAATCAGCAGCGGCTATCCCGCCTCTAGCTGCTGCTGATTGGCCAGGCCGTTTTGTGGCCGGGCATCAAGTCTGCCTGAGAGTTCCCAGATGGGAGCAGGAGGGGGGAACCCAGTGTACTCTCTGCTGCCCCATCTGGTGGAGTCAGGTTATGTGTTTTGCCCCTACAGTTTAAACCTGAGGCTGTGTAAAATGACATTAAAAAGTATTTTATGTATTTGAAATACAGAAAATACTAGATCTGAAAGTATCTAGATACAAAATACATCTCATTTCTTCCATCCCAGCAAAATACAAATTACAAAATACAAAAAAGTATTTCAAATACGTATTTCAAATACATGTATTTCAAATACTGCCCATCTCTGCCGTCGGACCATAGTATGCCTCCCCTCTTAAATGCAGCGCACGGCTATAAGATTCCATATCACAATATAGTAATCTATGCATGTTGCACACTGCTACTGTACTATAGTACTATATTGCAGGGGTCGGCAACAGGCGGCCCGCGGGCCAAAATTGGCCCCCCAGAAATAATATCTGGCCCGTGAGATAATTTTGAGATTTTTTTTTTTTTTTTTAAGTCCCACGTTAGCGACCATATTTACAATATGAAAACTGTCACTTAGACAATGTAGGTTACACACCGCTGGAATTAAACATGGAACCTGCAGGCAGCATTAGGTGAGTAATTCATTGTATATGTGTTGGACGTTCGTGGTTGTGCTAATGATAAACGGACAGGTGCTGCCAGTGGGATCCTCCTGCTGCTTAACGACGACACTGTTCTGTGACTAGGTGTACTAGTGTAGCTTTGCATCTGCCCGTGTGAAAGCAGCATAACGTCGTGTCAGCACCAAAAAAGTTGATTTATATTGGTCAAATAGACCCGAATTAGACCCGAATTAGACCGAATTAGACCCGAATTAGACCCGAAATTTTTCGCGTGCTGCGCGCGCGCACGCGCCAGACGGCCGGCCCGCGATGGAATGTCTGGGAATAATATTGGCCCGAGGACAATCTCAGTTGCCGACCCCTGCTATATTGTATTGGTCATAGATATCTGCATTCTGTAGGATCTAGCTACTTCAGATGAATGCCCTGCAAGCAAATGTATGTTCTGTTCCATCTATATAAAGGAAAACGATTGCCTCGGAAAGGGATACTAGTGTAGAAGAGGCAGAGAATTAAATCTGGGTGGGAGTGCTGCATCCATTTCCACTTTATACCCAGACTGTACAGAACGTTCTCCATTTTGACAGTAACTAAACACCTCTTTTCTAGGCAGGAAGAAAGGAGGTGAAGAATATAGGGAGACAAAGTGTGTGAGAAACATGCAGAGCATTGATCGAACCTCTCGCTCTGCTCTCCTATTATCGATAACATAATACCACCAGAAACTCCCTGTCATTACTGAGACCATTGTGTCCACTTAGCAGAGACTCGCAGTCTCGCTCCATCTGCCTCTGCCACGCTGTTTTGTCATGCACCAGGACAACCGCCTCAACCTCCACGTCTGTACTTAATGACTCAACTTTCTTTCCTCAGTACATCCATTATTCTCTCTCACTTCTCTGCAACGACCTCGAGATCTTGTGTCTGTTCGCTCTGATCAGCTCTGTTACTCTCTGTTCTCTCATGGGTCCCAACATCGCATTCACTCTAGCCATCTATGAGGTTTTTACACGAGAACGTTGTTCATAAGAAACGGCAAAATAAAGTATTGTTTGCTGGGGTCCGTTTAGACGAGAAGGGTGTTTTCAGGAGGTGAAAACGCAACAAAGTGAAACCACCTCCCAGAGTGGAAATCTTTGAGAACGCCGTTTTATCCCTTCTCCGTGTAAACAGGCAAAATGGTGAATCCGCAAAACTTATGACATCATGGCTCACGTTGGCTCGCAGCGCATATATTATTACATTGATGCAGAGCCATATAATTATGATTATAATGGAGTTCCTGAACAAGCCTCCCTCCTCGCCTACAAAGCGCTGCTCATCAGCAATGGTGAATGTAAAACCATGATGTAAATAAAATGCCTTAATTGTGATAGGTGGCAGCCGCGGCAGCAGCGTTTATGTAGCCTAATGTATTATATAACCATCCCGTGGCGCGCTCTGCCTGCATGCTCTGGGCTGCGGCCACAACCACGTTGTGTTCTGGAATCATTCAAAACCCCAATAGGGTTGCGGGAAGGGGTTCTTCTTCTTGTACGTGGGTGACTGGTCTATTTGGCAGCCCGTTACCGCCCCCTAGCGACATTATAGCGTTTTCATAAAGTGTGCGTTCTCGTGTAAAGGGTCAATAAAAAGAACGCAACGGGACTTTGCCGTTTTATCTGGAGATGGTCGCCGTGTAAAAGAGGCATCAGGCATGAAGGAAGCATTAAGTCCGTTGCTCTCCCCAGGTTGGCGGAGGGTGTGTAGAGCCCAGGATCAGGATTAGATAATTGACACAAGGGTGAAAAATGGGTTACAAAATCGTGGGATAAAAAAATTTGTAAAAAAAAAAAGAACCGTTCACTTTATGATGCAAGCATGACCTTTGACACAAATACAATCTAAGGGCCACTCTTATGGATAAAGGTGCTGGCCATTCAAAACTCCAAGACTTGTCCTAAGTCAGTCTGTGGCCCATTTTATAATGGGAATTGGTGCAGCAAAAAGGTGGTGCTGTTCAGAAGAATATATTTGCTACAAAAGCAATTAAAAGGAGAGCAGAACTTGGCAAGTTCTGAAAAAGGTTTTCTCTCAACGGAAACTTTTCACCAGAAAGTGTTTCAAAGTGTAACAACATATAAATAACTATAATAACACTCCACAATCATCATGTGGAAACCCTTGATCCACAGCCTGGGGGTCCACAATCGACCCTTGCATAAAACTAGTTGTGACACTGCATTATTCCTTTAAACTAGACCTGTACGTGCCCGTCGCAGTCGGCCACCGGCCTACTTGGGAACGATCCAACTTGGGAACCTAATGATATACGTTGTCATAGCACCCGTCATAGCACCCGTTTTAACTGTCAGCCGGTGTCCCACATGGAGATCTGTGTATGTGCCTGTGTGTGTGTGAAGACTACAAACTGAAAAGTGTACTTGGCAATCAATTCGGCCCACTGGCAGAGCCTGATTGGTTGAGCCT
Organism: Electrona antarctica; assembly: GCF_951216825.1. Taxonomy (NCBI): domain Eukaryota; kingdom Metazoa; phylum Chordata; class Actinopteri; order Myctophiformes; family Myctophidae; genus Electrona; species Electrona antarctica. The sequence continues at coordinate 1,241,177 of NC_136810.1, read as the reverse complement.
CAATTGGCTGAGGCAGAGGCTGGAAATTGCACAGGTGAAAGGAGTTGGCCTCATTAGGCCCACTGGCAGAGCCTGACCAGAGCCTTTTGTGGTGGTTCTGGAGAACCGTGGGTCCGACCGACTCGATACCTGGCACTGCACTCCCTGTGGGGGTGTGGAACGTGTGTGTCGAATGTGAAGTCGGTGGATCAAACGGTTCTCGAGTTACGTGCATTACAACCGTACACACGTACGCACGCACGCACGTACGCAGAGACGTGGCGCATATAGTAGATTATGTCATGCAACATGATCTAATCACTCATCATACAGTAACAGGTACATGATGGTTTTGACTCTTATCTTTATTTTGTTCCATTGTCATGTGTGACATCACAACTATGCAACAGTCTAAGACTTTCTCATCATGATTTTGGTTTGATAAGGAAGAACTGGTAGAACTTGATCTCCTCCTGATCTCAATAACAATATGACACGCACCCACTCACCTCTGTGGCCCTTAAGCTCATGTAACGTGCGATGGAAACTGTACTGATAAGACCCAATTATTGAAATCACAAGACAAAAATACAGAGGCCAACCCACCAACCACCAACCCATCATGTTCTTCAACATGATGGCTAGGTAACATGTCATTGTTCCGACCTCCCGCTACTTTGAGAAGAAACCAGGTCAAATATCACACAATTCAACAAATGTTCACCAAGACCATGCCAATTAAAGACCACTTTTGGAGCTCGCCCTCCCTCATCCAGAGGGGGTGCATACTTAGTTTAGACTAGTCATTGGTTAGACATAGGTTAAGGTTAGGTTTAGGTGTGCTGCCCCGTGGGAGGTTAGGTTTAGGGTGAGGGTTTGAGATGTAGGACTAATGGTCTAACCAATGACTAGTCTAAACCAAAAACTGTCTTGTGTATCACCTCAATTAAAGCCTGCTCTAAGTGTCTGACAACAGCTAATATTTATCTTCCACCCAGCGAGTCCAATCGATGCTCTGGCATTCGTCACCCTGCTGAAGAACCAATATCCTGTTTTCTCAATGCAGTTATAGTTCCACTGACTCCACTCCTTTTAGTGGCCGGCATGGTGGCACAGTCGGTAAGGCTGTCGCCTCATAGCCTGGGTCCTGGGTTCGATTCCCGCTGGGGACGCCATGGGCGTTAGGGGCGTGTTCTCTCCTCCGCGGCATCAGTGCCCATACCCGAGGCGGGGTTGGCGAAAGGGCCTTTCTGTGTGGAGTTTGCATGTTCTCCCCGTGTCCCCTAGGGTATAGGTACCCTCAAATGTTCTCCCCGTGTCCCCTAGGGTAGGTACCCTCACATGTTCTCCCCGTGTCCCCTAGGGTAGGTACCCTCACATGTTCTCCCCGTGTCCCCTAGGGTAAGTACCCTCACATGTTCTCCCCGTGTCCCCTAGGGTAGGTACCCTCACATGTTCTCCCCGTGTCCCCTAGGGTAGGTACCCTCACATGTTCTCCCCGTGTCCCCTAGGGTAGGTACCCTCACAAAAACATGCAGTAATCCTGGTCTCTAAACTACCTCCCCCTGGCCAGTCGGGGCGCCCGATGGAGGGGAAAGGAACTGGTTGGAATAACATGTTCCTTCCACACGCTACGTCCGGCCGGGGAAACTCTCCCCCATCAGGTGAAAAGAAGCAGCTTGGACTCCTCATGCATAGAAGGAAGCATGAGGTCAGTCGGCTGCCCTCCCCAGGTTGGCAGAGGAAGTGTAGTGCCCAGCATTGCATTAGATAATTGACACTGGGTGAAAAAAATGGGTTGCAAAATCATGGGATAAAAATTATTAAAGTAAAAAAAGAAAGTTTTTTGTAAGTTTAATTTCTGTACAGTATATCCAGTGGTGGAAAAAGTGCTCAAAGTATCAATACTGCAATATAGAAACAAGTAAAAGTCCCGATTTCAAAATGTAATTGAGAAAAAGTACAGGTATTAGCATCGAAATGTACTAAACTACTAAAAGTAAAGGCAGAATGTGATATTTAAAGTTTTCTTTTGAAAATTGCAGATTAATTACAAAAAATAATTACATGCAAAATGTATGCAGGGCTGAAGTGTTTAATGTATGTTATGTAATAATAATGAAAATCTACAAAGTACTGTAACTAAAGGTTTTCAATGAATTGGAGTAAAATGTACAATATTTGCCTATAAGAACAAAGGGAGTCTCCCAACGCGCCTCAAGCCTGGGACGCCTGGTCCAGTGCATCACAGGAAGGACACTCCCCTCAAGCCTGGGACGCCTGGTCCAGTGCATCACAGGAAGGACACTTCCCTCAAGCCTGGGACGCCTGGTCCAGTGCATCACAGGAAGGACACTCCCCTCAAGCCTGGGACGCCTGGTCCAGTGCATCACAGGAAGGACACTTCCCTCAAGCCTGGGACGGCTGGTCCAGTGCATCACAGGAAGGACACTCCCCTCAAGCCTGGGACGCCTGGTCCAGTGCATCACAGGAAGGACACTCCCCTCAAGCCTGGGACGCCTGGTCCAGTGCATCACAGGAAGGACACTCCCCTCAAGCCTGGGACGGCTGGTCCAGTGCATCACAGGAAGGACACTCCCCTCAAGCCTGGGACGCCTGGTCCAGTGCATCACAGGAAGGACACTCCCCTCAAGCCTGGAGCGGCTGGTCCAGTGCATCACAGGAAGGACAGTTCCATCAAGCCTGGGACGCCTGGTCCAGTGCATCACAGGAAGGACACTCCCCTCAAGCCTGGGACGCCTGGTCCAGTGCATCACAGGAAGGACACTCCCCTCAAGCCTGGGACGCCTGGTCCAGTGCATCACAGGAAGGACACTCCCCTCAAGCCTGGGACGCCTGGTCCAGTGCATCACAGGAAGGACACTCCCCTCAAGCCTGGGACGCCTGGTCCAGTGCATCACAGGAAGGACACTCCCCTCAAGCCTGGAGCGGCTGGTCCAGTGCATCACAGGAAGGACACTTCCCTCAAGCCTGGGACGTCTGGTCCAGTGCATCACAGGAAGGACACTCCCATCAAGCCTGGGACGCCTGGTCCAGTGCATCACAGGAAGGACACTTCTATTCCCTCAAGCCTGGGACGTCTGGTCCAGTGCATCACAGGAAGGACACTCCCCTCAAGCCTGGAGCGGCTGGTCCAGTGCATCACAGGAAGGACACTTCCATCAAGCCTGGGACGCCTGGTCCAGTGCATCACAGGAAGGACACTTCTATTCCCTCAAGCCTGGGACGTCTGGTCCAGTGCATCACAGGAAGGACACTCCCCTCAAGCCTGGAGCGGCTGGTCCAGTGCATCACAGGAAGGACACTTCCATCAAGCCTGGGACGCCTGGTCCAGTGCATCACAGGAAGGACACTCCCCTCAAGCCTGGAGCGGCTGGTCCAGTGCATCACAGGAAGGACACTTCCCTAAACCTTTTTTTACAAAAGTAAGTTGATAATTATGTATATTGACCAAAAATAAATTATTGAAAAAAAAATAAAGATATAGGGGAGCTGGGGCTGGAGATGAAGCTGGGGCTGGGGGGGGGGTCTAACGCTAGAACTCCTATTCAATCGCGCAATTGTTTTTCTAGATGATGTGACAGCAACACTCCATGCATTGTTGACACTGCACTCTTCCTGGTCTACGTGAGCTGGTGTTAGACCCCTCCAGCCCCAGCTTCTGCTCCAGCTGCAGCTTCAGCTCCCCTATATCTCTATATATTTTTTTAATATTTATTTTTGGTCAATATACATAATTATCAACTTACTTTTGTAAAAAAAAAAAAAAGGTTTAGGGAGAAATTAACCCTTTAATGCAGAAGGAGGAGAGGACACTGGAGCAGCACGGACATCTTAGGCCTCACTCAGACCTTTACTGCATTGCTGTATGCTTGTTGGATGAATGTTGTGTAGTGTCATGGCCGCCCCAATGCATTTCCAATGGGAGTCACATGGTTTGACACAACATTTGTGTCGTATGAGGGGGAGGGGCGCAGTCGAAACACAGCCGGAAGCCATACAACAGCTTGTATGGCTACAGTTTGTAGTCCAAAATGTGGACTACAAACCATGTGACTTCCATTGGAAATGCATTGCGGCCATGACACTACACAACATTCATCCAACAAGCATACAGCAATGCAGTAAAGGTCTGAGTGAGGCCTTAGGCCTCACTCAGAGGCAATGCATGGTTCTGGGAAGAGGAGCGCTCCCAGTGTGTCTTTACCATAGAAATGCATACTGGCATATAGTATATATATAGGTCCTAGTGCTAGCAGCTCCTAATGCATTTGCTGGGGACCCAGCTCCCTTGCATGAGACTAAAATGGGCAACACACACCAGGCACACCACTAGGAATTATGTACAGGGAGACAGAAACAACCTCATCCACACTCACTGCAGCACCGACCCAAATTCAATTAAGCTCTTGGCCATTAGCCTTGTAGTGTCTGATAAACTAGGCACATGGTTTAGCTGTCTATGAGTGGTTGGCCAAGGGGGAGTCAAATCTCGGCACACCACCAGCAAATTCAATAACAAAACTACTATACACAGACGCGCGTGCGCGCACAGCCGCACGTGTGCACAACCACACGCACGCACGCAGGCACACACACACACACACACACACACACACACACACACACACACACACACACACACACACACACACACACACACACACACACACACACACACACACACACACACACACACACAAACACACACACACACACACACACACACACGTGTGTCACTATACTTATACCCAATTTTAAGACAGCAATTACTACACGTATGAATGTCTTGGTCATTATTGGGCCTGGAGTCTGCAGGGCATTCTGCTGGAACATTGTCAAATTGACTTTGGGGATAAGGTCAAGATTCAGGAAGTCTCCAGGGCTGCTGGGAGAAGGCAACAGGAACTTGTGCATATGAAGGGAAAATAATGTATTCTGCAAATAACCGCCATCAGAAAATTGCCTAGCCTTACTAATCCTCTCGAGGACTGATAATGATGCATCTCTTTTAAATATCGCTGGAAGGTTAATATTAACGGGACCATGCAAAGCATCATATTTTAATCTGTAGTTAGGTTTGTTTGGCCCTTTTTAACCCCATGCCTAAAGCCTGAGTCATGTTGTGTACCAGTGAATTGTGCACTGAAAATATACCATCTGTAATCATAAAGTGTTGCACTATTCTACTAGTACACACACGCTTGCTTATGGTTGTCCGTTGGTCTTTGAGAGTATTTTGGAATGAGGCACACGATCACGCCATGTAATTCCGAGGATGTGCTGAAATAAAATGGTAAATGGTGCATTTATATAGCGCCTTTATCCAAGGCGCTTTACATAGATTGTGCATTACATTCACCCATTCACACACACATTCATACACCACAAGGCACCAACCTGCACATCGGGAGCAATTAGGGGTTCAGTGTCTTGCTCAAGGACACTTCGACAGTAACTCTGGGGGAGCCCGGGTTTGAACTGGCAACCTTACGGTTACCATCCAGGCACTCTACCCCTGAACCACCGCCGCCTGAGCCACCGCCGCCCTGAAGGCAGCGTATGTGGAACGTCTCTAGGGCCTTGATGTGGCGGCTGTAAGTCACCCAGGCTTCACAGCTGTAGAGGAGGGTAGTGATGCAGGTGGTTTGGTAGACAGAGATCTTTGTGGAAAGATGGAGACGCGCGCGCGCGCACACACACACACACACACACACACACACACACACACACACACACACACACACACACACACACACACACACACACACACACACACACACACACACACACACACACACACACACACACACACACACACACACAATATATCCATTCCGTCTCAAGACACAAAGAGCAAAGCAAGCACGGTGGCAAGGGAGAAACTCAGACCTCAACCCTCAGACAGAACCAGGCTCAGCGGTGGCTGGCCGGCCATCCTGTATTAACCAGGGGATGGAAAACCTCTCTAATGAAACACAAAAGGGCCACTACCAAAACAAGCATATTAGTCTGCATCAAAGTAAATGGTGGTTTAGTAGTGATGGATGTCAGGCCAGTTGAAGGTAATGGCGGGCAGAGAGGTGTGGCCATTTTACACTTCAAGGTGAACCATTAGTGGTTAAAGTAAACCAGTAATCCTTCCTCTCCAAGATAATTACACAGTTCTATCAACTTCATTACTGATACTCTGTTCCATTTCACACTTTGAAAACCGTACCATTAGAGGTGGGCCAGAGAGTACTCACATGCGCACGCACGCACGCACGCACGCACGCACACACGCACGCACGCACGCACGCACGCACGCACGCACGCACGCACGCACTGCAAGCAAACAGAGCGCCCAGCAAGGAAAGACATCTCATTAAGATCAACTAGATTGCAAAGATCAAATGTCAGTCAAAATAATTCAGGCATAGTGGAGAGAATCTCCACATCCATCAGATCGACAGTGCTAAATCTCACAGGCCATTAAGACATGAGATGGTTTCCAGACAGCAAAACAAATTACCAAGAGGAAACAGCAGCATCAAATCACGGCTGACAGCAGAGCAACCAAATCATCACCATTACTGTACTGTCGTCATTACATTGGATCCAGATCGCATTCCGTGTGAGGTCATTGTTCCTGAGTGGAGTTCAGAGTGAGTGACTCAATAGTGCTAGCGATTGGTGGATCCTGAGGAGCTCGGGCCAATCAGAGGGCAGTAACCACAGTGATTACTAGTGGATCCAGTATTTAGTCATTTAAACAAAATGTACTCTGGGACCAGGTAAATTGGAAACGATGTAAATCGGGAATTATGCAAATTGGATAATGCATTCCCCACCCGTTCATGCAATATTCATTGTAGAGTATCCGTTGTATCCCTACTCAGATTACTCAGGGCAATACTCATTACCATACGACCGATCGACTAAATATATGAGATATGGGGAAATTGGATGTCATCAGAAACTGCTGATGTATTGCTGATTACGTAGACTGCATGAGCATCAGCATATACGCACATGGAGTTCCATTGTAAACTAACACTTCTATTGGTGCAGCAGCAAAACGTGACACAGAGCTCAGCCAATTAAGCAGTTGGCAGTTGGTGGCGTTTTCCAATCAGGGATGCACCCTGAGATGGTGCATCCCTGATCGGAAAACGCCATTCATACACCGATGGTGGAGGAAACCATGCAAGGCACCAACCAGCACATCAGGAGCAATTAGGGGTTCAGTGTCTTGCTCAAGGACACTTCGACACCAACTCTGGGGGAGCCCGTGTTCGAACTGGCAACCTTGCGGTTACCATCCAGCCACTCTACCCCTGAGCCACCGCCGCCCCACCCCTGAGCCACCGCCGCCCCACCCCTGAGCCACCGCCGCCCCATTCTGCTACACACCATCTCCCCAAACAACCTTATGGGGCCCATTCCTCGCAAACCCGCAGACAAACAGATCGATATTCTGCACTGCACATCTCCGGGTCATCTGGGATTCACATGGCAAGTTCGAGGTTTTAATTAGGTCAGATAGTGCCAGAGTAATATGCCCGGG
>NC_136810.1:1226128-1228628 GCF_951216825.1 Electrona antarctica | reverse complement strand
CCATCAAAATACCTTCGAGATCCAATGTCAGGCTGCCTCCAATCTGAGAACCCATCGGCAAATAAAGGAATACAGGAGCACCCTATTTTCCTTGAAATTGGACGTGAGTCACTCAACAGTCTGTTTTGAGGGACTAGGCTGCCTCAAAAAGGTCAGAGACTGTTGCTTCATTCTATTGTTTGTTATTAAATGTATACAGAATACATATTTATGTGTTATGTATACTCTCCTAAGTAATATTTCCCAACACTGTAGCTGATGGTCTCCATCATTTACTCACCAAACACTAAATGTAGGCTAAACCACATGCCGTTATATTGGGGTCATGTGGCAGTATTGTGTTAATTTGTGACCCCGAGTGAGTCAGACATTCATATATTCTAAATAGTGCATTTTAATCGTATAGTATCAGTTAACTGTTAATTAACCATTAACCCATTTTGGGCGGGAACCCCTTTTGGTGTTTTAAGCATTATGTTATGCTTTAGCTCATAGCACGGCACCGAGTGCTGCGCTATGAGCTTGTAGATCTGCTATTTTTTTTTAAAATCATGAAAATGTGGCTCAAATCTTTTAATATATTCTTTCAGAGCTAAAGTTTTTAACTCAAATCTTTGCTTCTGGGGGGGGGGGGGGGTGTCCCTGGAACAACATATTTTCAGATGGGGGTCGGTGGCCAAATGCATATAATCTTGGGGGTCCTTGACATGACAATGTTTGAGAACGACTGACATGGAAACATGAGGTTTTTTTCAGAAAACTGTCAGGATTTAGAAGACATTTGTAGAATCGTTCACCAGGTCAAAATGGTTAATGATGTGTCGGCTGACGGTCATCAAAATGGTCATCCCTAGAGAGATACCATAATGAGAGAAAGTGAGTGTGTATAATGAGAGACAGGCTACTATAATAGGACAAGCAAGATGACACGCTAAAAATTGCCTGCCACTTTTCATATCCATTTGACCTTTCAGTCCAATCATTCTCCTCTCAGATCAGAACCAAATAATTTCCGCCTTTGCTCTCCACTCATCCCCCCCCCCCTCTCTACAGTCTCTCTCTCTCTCTCTCTCTCTCTCTCTCTCTCTCTCTCTCTCTCTCTCTCTCTCTCTCTCTCTCTCTCTCTCTCTCTCTCTCTCTCTCTCTCTCTCTCTCTCATCAAAAAAGGAAAGATAGTCTCAATATTCTACGGATGAATTAATAAATGGGTTGAAGCGACCTTTTAAACCGGGTTTTTTAGCCAGCCACATTCGGGAGGTGAGTTCCCAATCAATTCACGATCCACCATCTGATTTTAACCCATTCTGGACAGGGATCCCCTTTTGGTGTTTTTAGCATTATGTTATACGCTTTAGCCGTTGAAAAATAGCAGATCTACAAGCTCATAGCGCGGCACAGAGTGCCGCGCTACGAGCTTGTAGATCTGCTATTTTTGAAAAATCATGAAAATGTGGCACAAATCTTTGAATATATATTCTTTCAGAGCATTTTTACCTCAATTATTTGCGTCTGGGGGGTCCCTGGAACAACATATTTTCAGATGGGGGGTCCTCGGCCAAATATAGATAATTCTGGGGGTCCTTGACATGAAAAAGGTTAAGCACCACTGACATAGAAAAATAGGTTTTTCAGAAATGTTTCTATTAATTTGGTCATTAGGAAAACAATTGTGACAAAAAGTTATGGACATTTTTGTATACCACACCATAGACATTTTCCAAATTTCATCATGTTTTAAGTAGCATGTGACATGTCAAACTAGGGGGTTTTTCATGATTCTGACTCCATTCCAAGCATTAGTTTGAAAAACACTCCTTGGGCTAAAAACGGCCATAGCCATGAGGTCAGCACATTTGGCTATGGCTGAATTTAGGCCAAGGATTGTTTTTCATGTAAAAACTAATGCTTGGAATGGATTCAGAATCCCCTAGTTGCATGTCACATGCTACTTAAAGCATACAAGCATCTGTTTCCGGCAGAGCAGGCCTCTCATTCTGTGGATCTTAATGGCGTTTAATGTTTGTGTTGGCACCGTTTGTTTTACATCACCATTACAGTGCCACTCACTTCACACGGGTGTGATTTTCTTTTTTTTTTTACAAAATTATTTACAAAATGTGACCAGATTTGACTGAGAGAATGCCATTTTTTTTTTCAAAATGAGTTAATAGCACAGGCAGACTCTTCACATACTAGAGCATGTCTGAAATAAGTGTCAGAGCTGAAATCGACATGTAAATATGAAATAAATGCTTAAACATGTAGCTAGGTGTAATGTTAGAGTCCACAGAAATGAACATTTCAAGCCTGTTTTCTCAACTCGCTGTTTCTCTGCAAGACATTACTCTATAAGCCATATCTCCAAAATTCGTGGGCCAAACTGAACAACCAATATGTCAATTTGAAGCTATGATACCCTGCTTTCATATGACATGAAAAAAACGAAAAATAAAAAAAAATCCAATGGCAGTCCCTCAGTCAAATTTAGTCACATATGTCT
>NC_136810.1:1052886-1225928 GCF_951216825.1 Electrona antarctica | reverse complement strand
AGGCACGATGTGTGAATGCTCTGTCTGCCCCCAACCGTTAGGAGGCACGATGTGTGAATGCTCTGTCTGCCCCCAACCGTTAGGAGGCACGATGTGTGAATGCTCTGTCTGCCCCCAACCGTTATGTTTTTTGCTCATTATATTTGGCCGGTTTTTAGTTAGTTTAGCTTTAAAAATATATATTTTTTATAGATTTGCAAATTGTCCAGGTTTTTCAGAAATATAGCAGATCTAGAAGCTCATTAGGAAGCGCGGTAGGAAGGGGTGCACTGTGAGCTTGTACATCTGCTGTTGGGTACATGGATTCAGAAATCGGGAAAAGAGCCAAGAAAGTTTTACAAACACTCGTGGATTGTGCTCCAGGGAAGTGTCTGTCTGTCTGTCTGTCTGTCTGTCTGTGAGAGAGAGAGAGAGAGAGAGAGAGAGAGACGTAGAGACCACGAGTGAGCATGCAAATCCAGATCTGAGAACACCAACAGCAAAATGAGATGTTATATTTTTGTTTTTGAAGGAATGCATGGGGAAGAAAAACACTTTGGCCCTGAAGCGTTCCTGTGAGAGGTGGCCTATCGGAGCTGATAGAGATGGGGGGAGTGACATGCAGTAAAGGCCGTCGGGATCGGGAGTCGAACCCGCAGCACGCTGCATGTCAGACTGGGACTACCGGCCAAGGTGCCTGGACCGCTGAGCCACGGCTCAGGCCTACATTTATATTTTTGGTTTGCCACCACGGGGCAATAGTTGACGTTTCGAGGTGGCGTCTCCCAGTAGGCTCTGCTTTTAGTGAGTGGACGTTGCATGCTTTATTGTTCTTTTCTATAAATGCCTTTATAGACACGCCCGTCTGCCGGCACGCACGCATGTCTTACTTCTGGAGTAGGGCACAGAGTAGCCTCGGAAAACCAGACGTTTTTATTTCCAGGGAGAAAAAAAATTCTGGGACCGAGTCCACTTCAATACGGCATAGAGTAGCGCAAACATCACTCACTCTCTGCTGATTTCTGAACGTCTGCACCTTTGTTAAATTGACGCACACACACACACCCTCCTCTCTCTCTCTGTCGCTCTAATTAATTAGTCTCATGTCGCGCAGCTGCGTCTAGATTCTCATGGCGGATCCTGCCGGGAGCTGCCTATGCCATAGAAAGCATACAGTAGGTGGACCCCAGGCTAGGCACAGAGTACAAACTCTGAATCCACATGGTTCCTCTGGCTACCGTACTGACCAGTCATTTCATACTACTCTGAATCCACCATGGGTCCTCTGGCTACCGTACTGACCAGACATTTCATACTAGAAACTGACAAATCAAACAGATCCTGGCATCGAAATCAATCTGAACTGAACTCAGTGAGGGAGGAATTGGAACGATTATGCATGGTTTCTGTTTACCGATTTTTTCTGAAGGTCGTTTCAAGATTGATGTCTCCATCTTGTGACGGCTCCTTTTCTAATACAATCTCCATCTGACTCTCTTCTGCTTACAACAACACCTAGCTCGCACGCACATCTCACCCCCATAGTGTGGGTGTGTAATTGCATGTACAATGTGTGTAGTACGTGTGTGTGTGTGTGTGCACCCAACATGTGTGCGGTGTACAGACACGGACATTGCAGATATTGTCACTGTGGGTCCTTGCCGCCTGCCTGGAGGTCCAGAACAGATGGTTGTATACAGACATTGAGCCGAGGCCTTAATAAAGCCACAGCTGCTGGCAGACAAAGTGAATCTGGGCCCATATGTAGTGCTTTGGACCACACAGCACTGCTCGCCTGGCTCTGCTGTGGGACACAGCCCATCAACTAGGACCACACAGCACTGCTCGCCTGGCTCTGCTGTGGGACACAGCCCATCAACTAGGACCACACAGCACTGCTCGCCTGGCTCTGCTGTGGGACACAGCCCATCAACTAGGACCACACAGCACTGCTCGCCTGGCTCTGCTGTGGGACACAGCCCATCAACTAGGACCACACAGCACTGCTCGCCTGGCTCTGCTGTGGGACACAGCCCATCAACTAGGACCACACAGCACTGCTCGCCTGGCTCTGCTGTGGGACACAGCCCATCAACTAGGACTCAGCCCATTCATACACATCCACACACAGTCATCTGTTCTCATTTAACTAGAGTTCCAACTGACAGGTGAGGTGACTGTTTCTGTCATTATGTTTGTCCCTAAATGCCACAGATGGGCTCCTGGTACCAGGAGGACACCAGTAGCTGCTGCCCATCCTTCCTCATCTGAAGTACCAGGACCTCCTGGTACCAGGAGGACACTAGTAGCTGCTGCCCATCCTTCCTCATCTGAAGTACCAGGACCTCCTGGTACCAGGAGGACACTAGTAGCTGCTGCCCATCCTTCCTCATCTGAAGTACCAGGACCTCCTGGTACCAGGAGGACACCAGTAGCTGCTGCCCATCCTTCCTCATCTGAAGTACCAGGACCTCCTGGTACCAGGAGGACACTAGTAGCTGCTGCCCATCCTTCCTCATCTGAAGTACCAGGACCTCCTGGTACCAGGAGGACACTAGTAGCTGCTGCCCATCCTTCCTCATCTGAAGTACCAGGACCTCCTGGTACCAGGAGGACACCAGTAGCTGCTGCCCATCCTTCCTCATCTGAAGTACCAGGACCTCCTGGTACCAGGAGGACACCAGTAGCTGCTGCCCATCCTTCCTCATCTGAAGTACCAGGACCTCCTGGTACCAGGAGGACACCAGTAGCTGCTGCCCATCCTTCCTCATCTGAAGTACCAGGACCTCCTGGTACCAGGAGGACACCAGTAGCTGCTGCCCATCCTTCCTCATCTGAAGTACCAGGACCTCCTGGTACCAGGAGGACACCAGTAGCTGCTGCCCATCCTTCCTCATCTGAAGTACCAGGACCTCCTGGTACCAGGAGGACACCAGTAGCTGCTGCCCATCCTTCCTCATCTGAAGTACCAGGACCTCCTGGTACCAGGACCTCCTGGTACCAGGAGGACACCAGTAGCTGCTGCCCATCCTTCCTCATCTGAAGTACCAGGACCTCCTGGTACCAGGACCTCCTGGTACCAGGACCTCCTGGTACCAGGAGGACACCAGTAGCTGCTGCCCATCCTTCCTCATCTGAAGGCCAACGCTATTCCGAAAGGAAAAGAGTATGTTGTTGTGGTCTAATATGTTATCCACTAGCTCCCGTTGTCTAATATGTTATCCACTAGCTCCCGTTGTCTAATATGTTATCCACTAGCTCCCGTTGTCTAATATGTTATCCACTAGCTCCCGTTGTTGTCTAATATGTTATCCACTAGCTCCCGTTGTCTAATATGTTATCCACTAGCTCCCGTTGTCTAATATGTTATCCACTAGCTCCCGTTGTCTAATATGTTATCCACTAGCTCCCGTTGTCTAATATGTTATCCACTAGCTCCCGTTGTCTAATATGTTATCCACTAGCTCCCGTTGTTGTCTAATATGTTATCCACTAGCTCCCGTTGTTGTCTAATATGTTATCCACTAGCTCCCGTTGTCTAATATGTTATCCACTAGCTCCCGTTGTCTAATATGTTATCCACTAGCTCCCGTTGTCTAATATGTTATCCACTAGCTCCCGTTGTCTAATATGTTATCCACTAGCTCCCGTTGTTGTCTAATATGTTATCCACTAGCTCCCGTTGTTGTCTAATATGTTATCCACTAGCTCCCGTTGTCTAATATGTTATCCACTAGCTCCCGTTGTCTAATATGTTATCCACTAGCTCCCGTTGTTGTCTAATATGTTATCCACTAGCTCCCGTTGTTGTCTAATATGTTATCCACTAGCTCCCGTTGTCTAATATGTTATCCACTAGCTCCCGTTGTGGTCTAATATGTTATCCACTAGCTCCCGTTGTTGTCTAATATGTTATCCACTAGCTCCCGTTGTTGTCTAATATGTTATCCACTAGCTCCCGTTGTTGTCTAATATGTTATCCACTAGCTCCCGTTGTTGTCTAATATGTTATCCACTAGCTCCCGTTGTGGTCTAATATGTTATCCACTAGCTCCCGTTGTTGTCTAATATGTTATCCACTAGCTCCCGTTGTCTAATATGTTATCCACTAGCTCCCGTTGTCTAATATGTTATCCACTAGCTCCCGTTGTTGTCTAATATGTTATCCACTAGCTCCCGTTGTTGTCTAATATGTTATCCACTAGCTCCCGTTGTCTAATATGTTATCCACTAGCTCCCGTTGTCTAATATGTTATCCACTAGCTCCCGTTGTTGTCTAATATGTTATCCACTAGCTCCCGTTGTGGTCTAATATGTTATCCACTAGCTCCCGTTGTTGTCTAATATGTTATCCACTAGCTCCCGTTGTCTAATATGTTATCCACTAGCTCCCGTTGTCTAATATGTTATCCACTAGCTCCCGTTGTTGTCTAATATGTTATCCACTAGCTCCCGTTGTTGTCTAATATGTTATCCACTAGCTCCCGTTGTTGTCTAATATGTTATCCACTAGCTCCCGTTGTTGTCTAATATGTTATCCACTAGCTCCCGTTGTCGTCTAATATGTTATCCACTAGCTCCCGTTGTCGTCTAATATGTTATCCACTAGCTCCCGTTGTCGTCTAATATGTTATCCACTAGCTCCCGTTGTCGTCTAATATGTTATCCACTAGCTCCCGTTGTCGTCTAATATGTTATCCACTAGCTCCCGTTGTCGTCTAATATGTTATCCACTAGCTCCCGTTGTCGTCTAATATGTTATCCACTAGCTCCCGTTGTCGTCTAATATGTTATCCACTAGCTCCCGTTGTTGTCTAATATGTTATCCACTAGCTCCCGTTGTGGTCTAATATGTTATCCACTAGCTCCCGTTGTTGTCTAATATGTTATCCACTAGCTCCCGTTGTTGTCGATCGCCTCTAGAGTGGTGTGGCTACATCTAGCTGCTACAGCCACATCCTGAACAACATACGGTCCGTCTGTAAAAGTGGTCCGCGTTTATAAATCGACTGGGCGCTATACAACTTGATTCCGGTTTACTTACAGTAGTTCTCCATTATTAAAATATGTGTAACTTATATTTAACTAAATGTATGTCTATAAGCCTGTTGCACATGTGAGACAGCGCAGGCCAGCAGTTAAAGGTGAGAGTAGATGAGTAGATCAGACCCCAACGGACCCTTTAAGGTGAGAGTAGATGAGTAGATCAGACCCCAACGGACCCTTTAAGGTGAGAGTAGATAGTAGATCAGACCCCAACGGACCCTTTAAGGTGAGAGTAGATAGTAGATCAGACCCCAACGGACCCTTTAAGGTGAGAGTAGATGAGTAGATCAGACCCCAACGGACCCTTTAAGGTGAGAGTAGATCAGTAGATCAGACCCCAACGGACCCTTTAAGGTGAGAGTAGATCAGTAGATCAGACCCCAACGGACCCTTTAAGGTGAGAGTAGATCAGTAGATCAGACCCCAACGGACCCTTTAAGGTGAGAGTAGATGAGTAGATCAGACCCCAACGGACCCTTTAAGGTGAGAGTAGATAGTAGATCAGACCCCAACGGACCCTTTAAGGTGAGAGTAGATAGTAGATCAGACCCCAACGGACCCTTTAAGGTGAGAGTAGATGAGTAGATCAGACCCCAACGGACCCTTTAAGGTGAGAGTAGATCAGTAGATCAGACCCCAACGGACCCTTTAAGGTGAGAGTAGATCAGTAGATCAGACCCCAACGGACCCTTTAAGGTGAGAGTAGATAGTAGATCAGACCCCAACGGACCCTTTAAGGTGAGAGTAGATGAGTAGATCAGACCCCAACGGACCCTTTTCACAGATGAATGTCATAAAGAGGGTAAACAGTCTAAACACAGCTGCAGCTAATCAAATTAATTGCGTGCGTAGTTTGATTTAAGTGTATCAGTATTATCAAGCATTGACAACACTATGCCAGCGCTGCTTGCTCTTTGGCACGACTAAACGAGACAGATTCATTATTCATTTATTTATTTAGCTGCAAGCTGTGTTTACTCTGCTATGACAGATCTGTGGGAAGTGTCCATCGCCTCATGCTCCTGTGCACACGCACACACGCACACACACACACACACACACACACACACACACACACACAATGGAGCTCAGTGTCATAAACTCACGTTTGATTGATTAACGTTTGACTGATTAAGGAACATGTAGGATTGTGAGAAATGTAACTGAAATGTTAAAATGTACCTCCAAATTGCAAATGTTTTGTAAATGGTAAATGGTGCATTTATATAGCGCCTTTATCCAAGGCGCTTTACAGAGATTGTGCATTACATTCACTCACACACACACACACACACACACACACACACACACACACACACACACACACACACACACACACACACACACACACACACACACACACACACACACACACACACACACACACACACACACACACACACACACACACACACACACACTGGAGCTTAGTGTCATAAACTCACGTTTGACTGATTAACCCATTTTGACCTGAGGACGATTCTATAAAATGTCTTCTAAATGTTTTTTCTGAAAAACCCATGTTTCTAATGTCAGTGGTTTTCAAACTATTTCATGTCAAGGACCCCAAAAAATATATGTAATTGGCCGCAGACCCCCATCTGAAAATATGTTGTTCCAGGGACCCCCCGCCCAGAAGCAAAGATTTGAGTTAAAAACATTCGCTCTGAAAGAATATTGATTCAAAGATTTGCGCCACATTTTCACGATTTTTCAAAAATAGCAGACCTACAAGCTTGTAGCGCGGCACTCGGTGCCGCGCTACAAGCTTGTAGATCTGCTATTTTTCAATAGCTAAAGTATAACACCAAAAGGAGTTCCCGCCAGAAATGTGTTAAGGAACATGTAGGATTGTGAGAAATGTAACTGAAATGTTAAAATGCACCTCCAAATTACAAATATTTTGTAATTATAGTATAAGTGTTATGAATAATGTTTTAATATATTTTGTTTAATGTTGGTGGAGCACTTTACACACACTCGCTCATGCAATGTTTTGAACATATTTCCCAATCGAGATTTGAAATACTCAATATTTATGCATAACAATGTTTTACTCAGACATTAATCAGAAGTTAGATGCCTTAAATTCCAATTTACCATAATGTTAATGCCACCAATGACCATCTTGTCCAATAACACTTCAAATTAGTCCATTGCCAGCCTTCAGGTTATGGCCCATTCTTTCAGAGCAGGAGCATTGAAGCTATCCACAAATGGGTGTATCTGAGGTCATGAGTGGCTTCGCAGTGTGCGTGCGTGCGTGAGTGCGTGGCTGCGTTGTTTAAGGAGCCCCAATAAACCATTTGAAAGTAGAACAATATCAAAATGAAATACTAAGCGAAACGTTGTCAAGCAAACCAAACAAAACATAAAGTGGTGTCATAAGCGTTTTTTTCTTTTCTTATTTTAATCATGTTGGACCCCTTTGAGGGCTGCATATACAGCACAGCCACAGGGACTGCAGACTGCACAGTCTACAGTACAGCCACAGGGACAGGGAGTCTAGAGTACAGCCACAGGGACTGCAGACTGCACAGTCTACAGTACAGCCACAGGGACAGGGAGTCTAGAGTACAGCCACAGGGACTGGGAGTCTAGAGTACAGCCACAGGGACTGCAGACTGCACAGTCTACAGTACAGCCACAGGGACAGGGAGTCTAGAGTACAGCCACAGGGACTGGGAGTCTAGAGTACAGCCACAGGGACTGCAGACTGCACAGTCTACAGTACAGCCACAGGGACAGGGAGTCTAGAGTACAGCCACAGGGACAGGGAGTCTAGAGTACAGCCACAGGGACAGGGAGTCTAGAGTACAGCCACAGGGACAGGGAGTCTAGAGTACAGCCACAGGGACAGGGAGTCTAGAGTACAGCCACAGGGACAGGGAGTCTAGAGTACAGCCACAGGGACTGGGAGTCTAGAGTACAGCCACAGGGACTGGGAGTCTAGAGTACAGCCACAGGGACAGGGAGTCTAGAGTACAGCCACAGGGACTGGGAGTCTAGAGTACAGCCACAGGGACAGGGAGTCTAGAGTACAGCCACAGGGACAGGGAGTCTAGAGTACAGCCACAGGGACAGGGAGTCTAGAGTACAGCCACAGGGACAGGGAGTCTAGAGTACAGCCACAGGGACTGGGAGTCTAGAGTACAGCCACAGGGACTGGGAGTCTAGAGTACAACCACAGGGACAGGGAGTCTAGAGTACAGCCACAGGGACTGGGAGTCTAGAGTACAGCCACAGGGACAGGGAGTCTAGAGTACAGCCACAGGGACTGGGAGTCTAGAGTACAGCCACAGGGAGTCTAGAGTACAGCCACAGGGACTGGGAGTCTAGAGTACAGCCACAGGGACAGGGAGTCTAGAGTACAGCCACAGGGACTGGGAGTCTAGAGTACAGCCACAGGGACAGGGAGTCTAGAGTACAGCCACAGGGACAGGGAGTCTAGAGTACAGCCACAGGGAGTCTAGAGTACAGCCACAGGGACAGGGAGTCTAGAGTACAGCCACAGGGACTGGGAGTCTAGAGTACAGCCACAGGGACAGGGAGTCTAGAGTACAGCCACAGGGACTGGGAGTCTAGAGTACAGCCACAGGGACAGGGAGTCTAGAGTACAGCCACAGGGAGTCTAGAGTACAGCCACAGGGACTGGGAGTCTAGAGTACAGCCACAGGGACTGGGAGTCTAGAGTACAGCCACAGGGACTGGGAGTCTAGAGTACAGCCACAGGGACTGGGAGTCTAGAGTACAGCCACAGGGACAGGGAGTCTAGAGTACAGCCACAGGGAGTCTAGAGTACAGCCACAGGGACAGGGAGTCTAGAGTACAGCCACAGGGACAGGGAGTCTAGAGTACAGCCACAGGGACAGGGAGTCTAGAGTACAGCCACAGGGACTGGGAGTCTAGAGTACAGCCACAGGGACTGGGAGTCTATAGTACAACCACAGGGACAGGGAGTCTAGAGTACAACCACAGGGACAGGGAGTCTAGAGTACAGCCACAGGGACAGGGAGTCTAGAGTACAGCCACAGGGACTGGGAGTCTAGAGTACAGCCACAGGGACAGGGAGTCTAGAGTACAGCCACAGGGACTGGGAGTCTAGAGTACAGCCACAGGGACTGGGAGTCTAGAGTACAACCACAGGGACTGGGAGTCTAGAGTACAGCCACAGGGACAGGGAGTCTAGAGTACAGCCACAGGGACTGGGAGTCTAGAGTACAACCACAGGGACAGGGAGTCTAGAGTACAGCCACAGGGACTGGGAGTCTAGAGTACAGCCACAGGGACAGGGAGTCTAGAGTACAGCCACAGGGACAGGGAGTCTAGAGTACAGCCACAGGGACAGGGAGTCTAGAGTACAGCCACAGGGACTGGGAGTCTAGAGTACAGCCACAGGGACAGGGAGTCTAGAGTATAGCCACAGGGACTGGGAGTCTAGAGTACAGCCACAGGGACAGGGAGTCTAGAGTACAGCCACAGGGACTGGGAGTCTAGAGTACAGCCACAGGGACAGGGAGTCTAGAGTACAGCCACAGGGACAGGGAGTCTAGAGTACAGCCACAGGGACAGGGAGTCTAGAGTACAGCCACAGGGACAGGGAGTCTAGAGTACAGCCACAGGGACTGGGAGTCTACAGTACAACCACAGGGACAGGGAGTCTAGAGTACAGCCACAGGGACAGGGAGTCTATAGTACAGCCACAGGGACTGGGAGTCTAGAGTACAGCCACAGGGACAGGGAGTCTAGAGTATAGCCACAGGGACTGGGAGTCTAGAGTACAGCCACAGGGACAGGGAGTCTAGAGTACAGCCACAGGGACTGGGAGTCTAGAGTACAGCCACAGGGACAGGGAGTCTAGAGTACAGCCACAGGGACAGGGAGTCTAGAGTACAGCCACAGGGACAGGGAGTCTAGAGTACAGCCACAGGGACAGGGAGTCTAGAGTACAGCCACAGGGACTGGGAGTCTACAGTACAACCACAGGGACAGGGAGTCTAGAGTACAGCCACAGGGACAGGGAGTCTATAGTACAGCCACAGGGACAGGGAGTCTAGAGTACAGCCACAGGGACAGGGAGTCTAGAGTACAGCCACAGGGACAGGGAGTCTAGAGTACAGCCACAGGGACAGGGAGTCTAGAGTACAGCCACAGGGACAGGGAGTCTAGAGTACAGCCACAGGGACAGGGAGTCTAGAGTACAGCCACAGGGACAGGGAGTCTAGAGTACAGCCACAGGGACAGGGAGTCTAGAGTACAGCCACAGGGACAGGGAGTCTAGAGTACAGCCACAGGGACTGGGAGTCTACAGTACAACCACAGGGACAGGGAGTCTAGAGTACAGCCACAGGGACAGGGAGTCTATAGTACAGCCACAGGGACAGGGAGTCTAGAGTACAGCCACAGGGACTGGGAGTCTAGAGTACAGCCACAGGGACTGGGAGTCTAGAGTACAGCCACAGGGACAGGGAGTCTAGAGTACAGCCACAGGGACTGGGAGTCTAGAGTACAGCCACAGGGACTGGGAGTCTAGAGTACAGCCACAGGGACTGGGAGTCTAGAGTACAGCCACAGGGACAGGGAGTCTAGAGTACAGCCACAGGGACTGGGAGTCTAGAGTACAGCCACAGGGACTGGGAGTCTAGAGTACAGCCACAGGGACTGGGAGTCTAGAGTACAGCCACAGGGACAGGGAGTCTAGAGTACAGCCACAGGGACTGGGAGTCTAGAGTACAACCACAGGGACTGGGAGTCTAGAGTACAGCCACAGGGACTGGGAGTCTAGAGTACAACCACAGGGACAGGGAGTCTAGAGTACAGCCACAGGGACTGGGAGTCTAGAGTACAGCCACAGGGACAGGGAGTCTAGAGTACAGCCACAGGGACTGGGAGTCTAGAGTACAGCCACAGGGACAGGGAGTCTAGAGTACAGCCACAGGGACTGGGAGTCTAGAGTACAGCCACAGGGACTGGGAGTCTAGAGTACAGCCACAGGGACAGGGAGTCTAGAGTACAGCCACAGGGACTGGGAGTCTAGAGTACAGCCACAGGGACTGCAGACTGCACAGTCTACAGTACAGCCACAGGGACTGGGAGTCTAGAGTACAACCACAGGGACTGGGAGTCTAGAGTACAGCCACAGGGAGTCTAGAGTACAGCCACAGGGACTGGGAGTCTAGAGTACAGCCACAGGGACTGGGAGTCTAGAGTACAGCCACAGGGACTGCAGACTGCACAGTCTACAGTACAGCCACAGGGACTGGGAGTCTAGAGTACAACCACAGGGACTGGGAGTCTAGAGTACAGCCACAGGGACAGGGAGTCTAGAGTACAGCCACAGGGACAGGGAGTCTAGAGTACAGCCACAGGGACAGGGAGTCTAGAGTACAGCCACAGGGACAGGGAGTCTAGAGTACAACCACAGGGACTGGGAGTCTAGAGTACAGCCACAGGGACAGGGAGTCTAGAGTACAGCCACAGGGACTGGGAGTCTAGAGTACAGCCACAGGGACTGGGAGTCTATAGTACAGCCACAGGGACAGGGAGTCTAGAGTACAGCCACAGGGACAGGGAGTCTAGAGTACAGCCACAGGGACAGGGAGTCTAGAGTACAGCCACAGGGACAGGGAGTCTAGAGTACAGCCACAGGGACAGGGAGTCTAGAGTACAGCCACAGGGACAGGGAGTCTAGAGTACAGCCACAGGGACAGGGAGTCTAGAGTACAACCACAGGGACTGGGAGTCTAGAGTACAGCCACAGGGACAGGGAGTCTAGAGTACAGCCACAGGGACAGGGAGTCTAGAGTACAGCCACAGGGACTGGGAGTCTAGAGTACAGCCACAGGGACTGGGAGTCTAGAGTACAGCCACAGGGACTGGGAGTCTAGAGTACAGCCACAGGGACAGGGAGTCTAGAGTACAGCCACAGGGACAGGGAGTCTAGAGTACAGCCACAGGGACTGGGAGTCTAGAGTACAGCCACAGGGACAGGGAGTCTAGAGTACAACCACAGGGACTGGGAGTCTACAGTACAGCCACAGGGACAGGGAGTCTAGAGTACAGCCACAGGGACAGGGAGTCTACAGTACAGCCACAGGGACTGGGAGTCTAGAGTACAGCCACAGGGACAGGGAGTCTAGAGTACAACCACAGGGACTGGGAGTCTACAGTACAGCCACAGGGACAGGGAGTCTAGAGTACAACCACAGGGACAGGGAGTCTACAGTACAGCCACAGGGACAGGGAGTCTAGAGTACAGCCACAGGGACTGGGAGTCTAGAGTACAGCCACAGGGACAGGGAGTCTAGAGTACAGCCACAGGGACAGGGAGTCTAGAGTACAACCACAGGGACAGGGAGTCTACAGTACAGGGACAGGGAGTCTAGAGTACAACCACAGGGACTGGGAGTCTAGAGTACAGCCACAGGGACTGGGAGTCTAGAGTACAACCACAGGGACAGGGAGTCTAGAGTACAGCCACAGGGACAGGGAGTCTAGAGTACAGCCACAGGGACTGGGAGTCTAGAGTACAGCCACAGGGACAGGGAGTCTAGAGTACAGCCACAGGGACTGGGAGTCTAGAGTACAGCCACAGGGACAGGGAGTCTAGAGTACAGCCACAGGGACAGGGAGTCTAGAGTACAGCCACAGGGACTGGGAGTCTAGAGTACAGCCACAGGGACTGGGAGTCTAGAGTACAACCACAGGGACAGGGAGTCTAGAGTACAACCACAGGGACAGGGAGTCTAGAGTACAGCCACAGGGACAGGGAGTCTAGAGTACAGCCACAGGGACAGGGAGTCTAGAGTACAGCCACAGGGACAGGGAGTCTAGAGTACAACCACAGGGACTGCAGACTGCACAGTCTACAGTACAGCCACAGGGACAGGGAGTCTAGAGTACAGCCACAGGGACAGGGAGTCTAGAGTACAGCCACAGGGACTGCAGACTGCACAGTCTACAGTACAGCCACAGGGACTGCAGACTGCACAGTCTACAGTACAGCCACAGGGACTGGGAGTCTATAGTACAGCCACAGGGACAGGGAGTCTAGAGTACAGCCACAGGGACTGGGAGTCTAGAGTACAGCCACAGGGACTGGGAGTCTACAGTACAGCCACAGGGACAGGGAGTCTAGAGTACAGCCACAGGGACTGGGAGTCTAGAGTACAGCCACAGGGACTGGGAGTCTAGAGTACAGCCACAGGGACTGCAGACTGCACAGTCTACAGTACAGCCACAGGGACTGGGAGTCTAGAGTACAGCCACAGGGACTGCAGACTGCACAGTCTACAGTACAGCCACAGGGACTGGGAGTCTACAGTACAGCCACAGGGACAGGGAGTCTAGAGTACAGCCACAGGGACAGGGAGTCTAGAGTACAGCCACAGGGACAGGGAGTCTAGAGTACAGCCACAGGGACAGGGAGTCTAGAGTACAGCCACAGGGACTGGGAGTCTAGAGTACAGCCACAGGGACTGGGAGTCTAGAGTACAGCCACAGGGACAGGGAGTCTAGAGTACAGCCACAGGGACTGGGAGTCTAGAGTACAGCCACAGGGACTGGGAGTCTAGAGTACAGCCACAGGGACAGGGAGTCTAGAGTACAGCCACAGGGACTGGGAGTCTAGAGTACAGCCACAGGGACAGGGAGTCTAGAGTACAGCCACAGGGACTGCAGACTGCAGAATCTACCGTCGTACACTCAAAAAGCACAACAGTGTTCAATACTTTCAACCCTGTGAGGCTCTACTTCTGCTACATCATTAGGGTCATGTGAGGTGCTGAGCCTCCTCAGCCTCCAGGTGTGTTGTGGCAGCGGTGGCCGAACGGTTTGCGGAGCGGTCTTGATACCGGAAGGTCGCCAGTTCGTATCCCCGGACCGGCACGTTAAAATTACCACCGCTGAAGTGCCCTTGAGCAAGGCATTGAACCACTACCATGAAATGTTCTATGAGCAGGGCCTGGCTGTAAACAAGTATCTGATGCTTAGTCCAGTTACACTGTGTAAATATAGTAACTTTGCTTTGGGCCAATGGGGATCTGTGGATCGCACCACACAGAGGGAACCTCATGAATAACCCATGAAGACAACTAGCTAGAAGCTGCATGCCTCGCGCACGCACACACTTCCTGCACAAACACCAAACAATTTGTCGCTGCCAGCCAGGCAGAAACCTTTTTTTTATCTCCTTACTTCATGATTTAGTTGTTGGTTTTTTTCCTATACATGATTGCCCTAATTTGTACTTAACCCATTTTGGGCGGGAACCCCTTTTGGTGTTAGCATTATGTTATGCTTTAGCTATTGAAAAATAGCAGATCTACAAGCTTGTAGCGCGCCACCGAGTGGCGCGCTACGAGCTTGTAGGTCTGCTATTTTTGAAAAATCGAAGAACGACTGACATAGAAACATAGCTTTTTCAGAAAACTGTCAGGATGTAGAAGACATTTTTAGAATCTGATCTCAGGTCAAAAATGGGTTAATCCATATCACAGGTAGAT
This sequence comes from Electrona antarctica, assembly GCF_951216825.1. NCBI lineage: Eukaryota > Metazoa > Chordata > Actinopteri > Myctophiformes > Myctophidae > Electrona > Electrona antarctica. The sequence goes on along the minus strand of NC_136810.1, from coordinate 1,211,400 downwards.
GAGATGAGCTAGATGAGATGTATTTTATTATCCCTGCATTGAAATGGATGCGTTACAGCAGAATAATCTGAATGAAACAGTAATCAAACAGACAGACAGAAACACATCAGACATTAATGGACATAATCACAACAAGAACATTAGACCACAGACACATGGACCAAACGCGTTGGTGGAGTCTTGAAGAAAGTTATTATGTGTCATGCAAAAGTAGCAAAAAGGGACAATGTACAGTACTTAATTAACACTAAATGGTAAATGGTGCATTAGGCGCTTTACATAGATTGTGCATTACATTCACCCATTCACACACATTCATACACAGATTGCAGCGGAAGCCATGCAAGGTACCAACCAGCACATCGGGAGCAATTTGGGGTTCAGTGTCTTGCCCAAGGACACTTCGACATGTAGACAGGAGGAGCCGGGATTCGAACCGCCGACCCATGGATCATTGGACGACCTGCTCTACCTCTTGAGCCACAGTCGCCCCTTTACACTAGCATGTCTGAGAGGTCATTTTGACCGTTTTTCTTTAGATTTTGAAGTTGATTATCTTGGCCCATGTAGCTTTCAGGAGGTTCCTCTTCCATGACCATCATCATCATCATCATTCTATCATCTATCATCTATCATTCTATCATCTATCATCTATCATCTATCATCTATCATTCTATCATCTATCATCTATCATTCTATCATCTATCCATCCATCATCATCATTCTATCATCTCAGAGATGTTTGACATCTGAAACACTTTCTAAATATGAATTTAAGCACATGCTACTTCTGTCTGATTTTACTTCAGACATGCTAGTGTTTGCTCGTACTAAATCTGCTATATTACATGTAACATTTTATCTATAATGACAATGACATATCCACATTTGATCCATTGGAACACAAACGTTTTGGATATATAGACCTACGTATACAACCGTTCTGCCTTGACAGCTACAACATGAGTAATGACAAATCGCTTTAAAAAAAAACCATCTTAATGTGGTTTGACTGGTGTGTGTGTGTGTGTGTTGATTATTTTATTTGACATGGACTATAACCAGCATTATACAACAGGTCGTTTCGAGGAAGCAATCTGATTGGTTGAAACACGCCTTCTAGCCGTGGTTCAAACCAGCATCAGGGACCGGCTAATCAAAACTAAGAATTCAGCTGCTCTGTTCTCCCAGAGCGCAGCAAACTCGGTGGCTATAGGCTATAGTTTATTGGGACATTTGTGGTCGTAGTGACTACATCTGTCATTCTTCAGCTTTGTTCTTAGTTTTAAGGGTAACTGTTGTATAATTGCAATATTATATATACACAATACAATACTGGCCGTATTAGTGTTCAAATGATTCCACAGCGTGGAAAGAGGAGTTAACGGGCAATTATGGGCACTGTATTTTGCCCATAAACCTAAAGTTTAGCAGCATATACAGTTAATATACGGTAATATACGGTAATATACAGGTGTGATGGTACAATTCGGGAGTTTACCGGAGTTTGTTGGAACGTTTAACGGGAGTTTCCTGTAATATACACATCCGTATTCCACGCTTTTTGCGCAGTGTTCACTACACAAATACCATGTGCACTCAAAATATCATAACAGTGAAGGGCCACAGATAACCGTACAACAGCTGTCATGTTTTATGCGTTCAGATAAAGCAGGAAATGAAAGGCTATGAACAATGTACGCAGCCTGCTGGGATGATAAAACACAACCAGAACAATGTAAGCAGCTTGCTGGGATGATAAAACACAACCAGAACAATGTAAGCAGTCTGCTGGGATGATAAAACACAACCAGAACAATGTAAGCAGTCTGCTGGGATGATAAAACACAACCAGAACAATGTAAGCAGTCTGCTGGGATGATAAAACACAACCAGAACAATGTAAGCAGCTTGCTGGGATGATAAAACACAACCAGAACAATGTAAGCAGCTTGCTGGGATGATAAAACACAACCAGAACAATGTAAGCAGCTTGCTGGGATGATAAAACACAACCAGAACAATGTAAGCAGCCTGCTGGGATGATAAAACACAACCAGAACAATGTAAGCAGCTTGCTGGGATGATAAAACACAACCAGAACAATGTAAGCAGCTTGCTGGGATGATAAAACACAACCAGAACAATGTAAGCAGCTTGCTGGGATGATAAAACACAACCAGAACAATGTAAGCAGTCTGCTGGGATGATAAAACACAACCAGAACAATGTAAGCAGCTTGCTGGGATGATAAAACACAACCAGAACAATGTAAGCAGTCTGCTGGGATGATAAAACACAACCAGAACAATGTAAGCAGTCTGCTGGGATGATAAAACACAACCAAAGTCAAAGAGAGCATTCATTGTACTGATCCCAGAGGGCATATTTGTCAAGGATGCAGACAGAGTGTTGAACCCAAGTGCAAAGTCACAACAAACAAGAGTAGATTATAAAGTATTTAATAAAGAATAAGCAGATCTTACACGGTAGATGCTGTGACGACTGTGGCTCAAGAGGTAGAGCAGGTCGTCCAATGATCCATGGGTCGGCGGTTCGAATCCCGGCTCCTCCTGTCTACATGTCGAAGTGTCCTTGGGCAAGACCCTGAACCCCAAATTGCTCCCGATGTGCTGGCTGGTACCTTGCATGGCTTCCGCTGCAATCGGTGTATGAATGTGTGTGTGAATGGGTGAATGTAATGCACAATCTATGTAAAGCGCCTTGGATAAAGGCGCTATATAAATGCACCATTTACCATTTACCATTTAGATGCAGGTAGAAATCAGGCAATCGAGAATGACAAGAACGTCAACACAGGAACAGGCAGGACATCAATGACAACAGGTTATGAACTGACAATGAGTGTTTGCACTGAGTCCAGTTGTATAGGGAGCAGGTTGATTGGAGAAGTGTTCACTGCTGGGCTGATGAGGTAGTTGAAGACAGGTGTGTAAATGGAACTGGGTGTGCTGGAATGGGATATGGGAGTGGCCAGTGTGGAGTCACAGACTGAGGGAGAGACAGACTGTGACAATATTACTGCTCTGACTTGACCAGTGGTGGAACCTAGTGTTGTTTTTGGCAGCAAATTAAGATTTTAGTTTCAGTCATATAGTCTTAGTTTTAGTCACATTTTAGTCACCCGAAATGTGTTAGTGTTAGTCTAGTTTTAGATTTTAGTCGACTAAATCTACAGTTGATTTAGTCGACTAAAATGTATTTTGGCGGGCCTTGATGCCGTCGTAATGGCTGATTTTACACTCGCTGAAAATAGCCGATCTACAAGTTCACAACGCGTCGCGCTGCGGCGCGTTGTGAACTTGTAGATCTGCTATTTTCAGCATGCAACCAAGTGTAAAATGACCGTATACTGGATCTCTTGTCCACTAGTCCCTTCCTAACATTTTAGTTTTTATTTGTTGACGAAATTGTCAATATATTTAGTCTTAGTTTTAGTCATCATTAGTTTCCATTTAGTTTTTGTCAGTGAAAAAAGGTAGTCGACGAACATTTTTCGTCTTAGTTTTAGTTGACGAAAACACTGGGTGGAACGTAACCAAATTTACTCAAGTATTTACTCAAGTATTTCATTTAAGTAAAATTGTGAGGTATTTTACTTTAACTAACTTGAACATGTATGCCAGTAGGGTTGGTTTGTACCATCTGAGAGGAATAATGCTCACAGAGATTCTTTGGCAAGGTATGCATCTCTAGAGTTAGGCTGAGGCCTCATTCACACGTACCAAACACCAATCAAGCAATGTTTGGTCGTTTTTTTGTTTTTTTGGGCCACCACAATGCTTTTCCAATGGGAGTCACATGGTTTGATCAAACATTTGTGTTTGATCGCTGATTGCTGAATGCTCCCCCCTCATCAAACAAAAATGTTTGGTCAAACCATGTGACTCCCATTGAAAATGAATTGGAGCAGCAATCAAAAAGCAATCAGGCATCACACACGGACCGAACATTTGTTGTGTAGGTGTGAACTAGGCCTCAGCTCACACCTTTAATGCAATTCTCGTGCTCGTTGGATGCATGTTGTGTAGTGTCATGGCCGCCCAATGTATTTCCAATGGAGGTCACATGGTTTGACCCAACATTGTGTTGTGTGAGGGGGAGGGGCACATTCGCTGCGCCCCTCCCCCTCACACAACACAATGTTGTGTCAAACCATGTGACCTCCATTGGCAATGCTTTGGGCGGCCATGACACAACACAACATGCATCCAACGAGCACAGAGCATTGCATTAACCGTGTGAGTGCACCCTTAGACAATGTGTGATAGCAATACACCAGTGGTAGCTTTGTGTGTGTGTGTGTGTGTGTGTGTGTGTGTGTGTGTGTGTGTGTGTGTGTGTGTGTGTGTGTGCCATCATGTATTTTATAACAGTAACATAACAGTCATTTACTGTGGGAGTTTTTTCGGATTTTTTGCTGTTTTTCCGATAAACGTGTCCAGTTAATGACGATAAAGAACACCCTCGTGTTATATTGCTTAATAAAGACATTCTGTCTATACTTTTAGTACTTTAAGTACATTTTGATACAAATACATTTGCGTATAGACACCCTCAAGTGTAATATTGCAATTATACAACAGTTACCCTTAAAACTAAGTTAATCGCCGAAAAATAATAATTGTTCAATGACAGATGTAGTCACTACGACCACAAATATCCCAATAAACTAGCTAGCCTAGCCACCGAGTATGTTGCGCTCTGACAGAATAGCACGGCTGAATTCTTTGTTTTGATTAGCTGTGCCATTATCGTGGTTTAACCACGGCTAGAATGTCCGTTTCAGATTGCTTCCTCGAAACGACCTGTTCTATAATGAGTCCTTGAACGACACTCTTTATCAAAGCGTTGTGTCCTGAAGAATGATTGATCCCGCCTCACCACAGTCTGCCCTTCATGCTGACTGACGGAGCACATGAGAAAGTACTGAAAAAAACAGCTCGTCTGAGTGAGGACATATTATGACAAAACCTGTCTGCGTGCATTAAACCATTTTGGGCGGGAACCCCTTTTGGTGTTTTAAACATTATAATTTAGCTATTGAAAAATAGCAGAACTACAAGCTCATCGCGCGCCACTCGGTGGCGCGCGATGAGCTTGTAGAAAAAAAATTCAAATGTGGCGCAAATTTTTGAATAATATATATTTCAGAGCGAACATTTTTAACTAAAATATTTGCTTCTGGGGGGTCCCTGGAACTCCATATTTTGAGATGGGGGTCCGTGAGCACCACTGACGTAGAAACATAGGTTTTAGAAATGTTAGGATTTTTTTTATCGACCTCAGTCCAAAATGGGTTAAGGCTGGCTTATAATTTTCAACCCCTGAAAAGATCCATGCTTTCATTGTCATTCCAGGTCCGTCATGCCTAGACTGCAACTCCCTGTATTCTGTGCTCAGTAAAAAATCATATTTCCGTCTTCAACAGGTGCAACATTCTGCCGCAAAATTATTAAACGAATTCTGAGAAACGCGACCATATTACATACAGATTAGCTTCTCTTCACTGATTGCTGGCGAGTATCAGCATTGATTTTTAAGATTTTACTGATGACTTCTAAGCCTTGCAAAGCCAGGCTCCCAGTTAGGTTTTTGACATGCTGCTCATGTTTCAGCCCGAGAACAGCCTTCGATCCTCAGATAGGGCTTTCTTCTTGGTTGTTCCTAGAACTAGAACTCACCTCATGCACCTGTTTTAAGGAAGGAGGAGAGACCCGCCACTTGCTGGTTCAAGAAGTTTATTTTGATAAGAGTCGTAGCAACGTTTCGGCCTTTCGGCCTTCTTCAGGCACCCGCTGTTTTACATTGAGTGAAGGACTTGAAATTGAAGTGAAGTTTGTTCGTTGACAAGGATTCGTTAAAAAGGATAATAAACTAGAAACAAGGTTCCCTGGCCTCGGGGCACAGGTCTCCACCAGGATAGGATCGTTTGTGACATAACGGTATATCCATAATGCTATGAAGTTATGAAGATGATGTTTCAATAAATGACTATAAAGATCATATCTACCAACGTGCGTGATATTTCGATAATATCTGAAGTGTTGCACATAAGTCGTCCTGTTGGCGCTCTAAAAGGCAGAGTTGAAAAATGCAGGCCAGACGTTTTTCCTTGGTCTGTACTCTGTAGGGAGTGTGCATACAAAGTATTACGCAGATCGGCACAGTTATATGTAAAGACGTGACTTGGCCTGTTATAGCGGCACCATGAGGCTGATTTGAAAAGAATGTCAAGTGGCCTCAGCCTAGTAGGGAACAGAGCGTCGCAGTCCCGCCCCCTTTCATGACGACGCCAGGCCCAGGAAATAGTTCCCAATGCATTTTTCCCATAGACATTTCAAAACGTATTTATTTAAAGACATTATAAGCGTCAACTCTTGTCGTGACAAATCATGACAACAAACTTGGACCAAACAAATAATTACAAAGAAGAAAAACAACAAAAAAAGTGTTGTAACCTGCCGTTTTCTTCTTCTTTCTAATTATTTGTTCAGCCCGAAAAATTGTGTTTGTTGTCATGATTTGTCACGACACAGGATTTATTTTCCGGGTCTCTCGAGGGGGCGGGACTGTGAAGCTCTATATGCCTGCAATTTCATCCGTCCGTCTTGATCACATAACTATAGAGATAATGTGTTTTGCCAATCACCACCTCTGCTCCACCTTATGTGATGAAACATTTAACAGAGGATTATAAAACAAAATAAAAAAGGAGGGAGGAATACAAGTTTGGCGTGAGTTTGATTTAGTGAAGTTCTTAACCCTGATGACGACGATGCAAGTGCTGGATATGTCTTATGAAAAGTTGCGATGTCAGAAAGTGATGGAAGAGGCAGATATTTTGATATGTTGGCAATCAAAACTTTTACATTTCACTATTTTGCTCATTTGCATCGTCAACAGCACATTCAAACTCTAGCTCCCATCTTAAACCAGATCTGCACCACCGAGACCACCAAGCAATCCTGGCTCAATTTCACAGCCAGACACCACCCGCTGCTCCCATCTGTTCCGGGCAAATACCCTCAACATTCCATATTAATGTTCAATGTGCAGACACAACCTAGAGTGGCGTAAAAGCTCTACCGCCATTAAAATGACATCAACCTGAGAGCCCATATCACCCCTCTTTATGACAGACGATGATGCTTATTTCAGGGTCTTTATGTGTGCTTGTCAAGAGATAAAGATTGACTGCTTGATCCTGCCATAGATTTTCAGCACAATAACAGACGGGGGCGGCGGTTGCTCGTTAACTGTCAAACAAATAGTTAGCGGTGGTGGTTCCATCTTTGTGTTGACCTGTAATCTCCTACCTGATAGTGGCTGGTAATGGATGTTCCAGAGATCCTGGTGTGTCAAATAAAGTGGTTCCTACAGCCTCATGGTGTCACACTGCCTCATGGTGTCACACTGCCTCATGGTGTCCTCATGGTGTCACACTGCCTCATGGTGTCACACTGCCTCATGGTGTCACACTGCCTCATGGTGTCACACTGCCTCATGGTGTCACACTGCCTCATGGTGTCACACTGCCTCATGGTGTCACACTGCCTCATGGTGTCACACTGCCTCATGGTGTCACACTGCCTCATGGTGTCACACTGCCTCATGGTGCCTCATGGTGTCACACTGCCTCATGGTGTCACACTGCCCCATGGTGCCTCATGGTGTCACACTGCCTCATGGTGCCTCATGGTGTCACACTGCCTCATGGTGTCACACTGCCTCATGGTGCCTCATGGTGTCACACTGCCTCATGGTGTCACACTGCCTCATGGTGCCTCATGGTGTCACACTGCCTCATGGTGTCACACTGCCTCATGGTGTCACACTGCCTCATGGTGCCTCATGGTGTCACACTGCCTCATGGTGTCACACTGCCTCATGGTGTCACACTGCCTCATGGTGCCTCATGGTGTCACACTGCCTCATGGTGTCACACTGCCTCATGGTGTCACACTGCCTCATGGTGTCACACTGCCCCATGGTGTCACACTGCCTCATGGTGTCACACTGCCTCATGGTGTCACACTGCCTCATGGTGTCACACTGCCTCATGGTGTCACACTGCCTCATGGTGTCACACTGCCTCATGGTGTCACACTGCCCCATGGTGCCTCATGGTGTCACACTGCCTCATGGTGCCTCATGGTGTCACACTGCCTCATGGTGTCACACTGCCTCATGGTGCCTCATGGTGTCACACTGCCTCATGGTGTCACACTGCCTCATGGTGCCTCATGGTGTCACACTGCCTCATGGTGTCACACTGCCTCATGGTGCCTCATGGTGTCACACTGCCTCATGGTGTCACACTGCCTCATGGTGTCACACTGCCTCATGGTGCCTCATGGTGTCACACTGCCTCATGGTGTCACACTGCCTCATGGTGTCACACTGCCTCATGGTGTCACACTGCCCCATGGTGTCACACTGCCTCATGGTGTCACACTGCCTCATGGTGTCACACTGCCTCATGGTGTCACACTGCCTCATGGTGTCACACTGCCTCATGGTGCCTCATGGTGTCACACTGCCTCATGGTGTCACACTGCCCCATGGTGTCACACTGCCCCATGGTGTCACACTGCCTCATGGTGTCACACTGCCTCATGGTGCCTCATGGTGTCACACTGCCTCATGGTGTCACACTGCCCCATGGTGTCACACTGCCCCATGGTGTCACACTGCCTCATGGTGTCACACTGCCTCATGGTGTCACACTGCCTCATGGTGCCTCATGGTGTCACACAGCCTCATGGTGTCACACTGCCTCATGGTGCCTCATGGTGTCACACTGCCTCATGGTGTCACACTGCCTCATGGTGTCACACTGCCTCATGGTGTCCTCATGGTGTCACACTGCCTCATGGTGTCACACTGCCTCATGGTGTCACACTGCCTCATGGTGTCACACTGCCTCATGGTGCCTCATGGTGTCACACTGCCTCATGGTGTCACACTGCCTCATGGTGTCCTCATGGTGTCCTCATGGTGTCCTCATGGTGTCCTCATGGTGTCACTGCCTCATGGTGTCCTCATGGTGTCACTGCCTCATGGTGTCACTGCCTCATGGTGTCACACTGCCTCATGGTGTCACACTGCCTCATGGTGTCACACTGCCTCATGGTGTCACACTGCCTCATGGTGTCACACTGCCTCATGGTGTCACACTGCCTCATGGTGTCACACTGCCTCATGGTGTCACACTGCCTCATGGTGTCACACTGCCTCATGGTGCCTCATGGTGTCACACTGCCTCATGGTGTCACACTGCCTCATGGTGCCTCATGGTGTCACTGCCTCATGGTGTCACACTGCCTCATGGTGTCACACTGCCTCATGGTGTCACACTGCCTCATGGTGTCACACTGCCTCATGGTGTCACACTGCCTCATGGTGTCACACTGCCTCATGGTGTCACTGCCTCATGGTGTCACACTGCCTCATGGTGTCACTGCCTCATGGTGTCACACTGCCTCATGGTGTCACACTGCCTCATGGTGTCACACTGCCTCATGGTGCCTCATGGTGTCACTGCCTCATGGTGTCACACTGCCTCATGGTGTCACACTGCCTCATGGTGTCACTGCCTCATGGTGCCTCATGGTGTCACACTGCCTCATGGTGTCCTCATGGTGTCACACTGCCTCATGGTGTCACTGCCTCATGGTGTCACTGCCTCATGGTGTCCTCATGGTGTCACACTGCCTCATGGTGTCCTCATGGTGTCCTCATGGTGTCACACTGCCTCATGGTGTCACACTGCCTCATGGTGTCACACTGCCTCATGGTGTCACACTGCCTCATGGTGTCACTGCCTCATGGTGTCACACTGCCTCATGGTGTCACACTGCCTCATGGTGCCTCATGGTGTCACTGCCTCATGGTGTCACACTGCCTCATGGTGTCACACTGCCTCATGGTGTCACACTGCCCCATGGTGCCTCATGGTGTCACACTGCCTCATGGTGTCACACTGCCTCATGGTGTCACACTGCCCCATGGTGCCTCATGGTGTCACACTGCCTCATGGTGTCACACTGCCTCATGGTGTCACTGCCTCATGGTGTCACACTGCCTCATGGTGCCTCATGGTGTCACTGCCTCATGGTGTCACACTGCCTCATGGTGTCACACTGCCTCATGGTGCCTCATGGTGTCACTGCCTCATGGTGTCACACTGCCTCATGGTGCCTCATGGTGTCACTGCCTCATGGTGCCTCATGGTGTCACTGCCTCATGGTGTCACACTGCCCCATGGTGCCTCATGGTGTCACACTGCCTCATGGTGTCACACTGCCTCATGGTGTCACTGCCTCATGGTGTCACACTGCCTCATGGTGCCTCATGGTGTCACTGCCTCATGGTGTCACACTGCCTCATGGTGCCTCATGGTGTCACTGCCTCATGGTGTCACACTGCCTCATGGTGCCCCATGGTGTCACACTGCCTCATGGTGTCACTGCCTCATGGTGTCCTCATGGTGTCACACTGCCTCATGGTGTCACACTGCCTCATGGTGCCTCATGGTGTCACACTGCCTCATGGTGTCACACTGCCTCATGGTGTCACACTGCCTCATGGTGTCACACTGCCTCATGGTGCCTCATGGTGTCACACTGCCTCATGGTGCCACACTGCCTCATGGTGTCACACTGCCCCATGGTGCCTCATGGTGTCACACTGCCTCATGGTGTCACACTGCCCCATGGTGCCACACTGCCTCATGGTGTCACACTGCCCCATGGTGCCTCATGGTGTCACACTGCCCCATGGTGCCACACTGCCTCATGGTGTCACACTGCCCCATGGTGCCTCATGGTGTCACACTGCCTCATGGTGTCACACTGCCTCATGGTGTCACACAGCCTCATGGTGTCACACTGCCCCATGGTGCCTCATGGTGTCACACTGCCTCATGGTGTCACACAGCCTCATGGTGTCACACTGCCCCATGGTGCCTCATGGTGTCACACTGCCTCATGGTGTCACACAGCCTCATGGTGTCACACTGCCCCATGGTGCCTCATGGTGTCACACTGCCTCATGGTGTCACACTGCCTCATGGTGTCACACTGCCTCATGGTGTCACACTGCCTCATGGTGCCTCATGGTGTCACACTGCCTCATGGTGTCACACTGCCTCATGGTGCCTCATGGTGTCACACTGCCTCATGGTGTCACACTGCCTCATGGTGCCTCATGGTGTCACACTGCCTCATGGTGTCACACTGCCTCATGGTGCCTCATGGTGTCACACTGCCTCATGGTGTCACACTGCCTCATGGTGCCTCATGGTGTCACACTGCCTCATGGTGTCCTCATGGTGTCACACTGCCTCATGGTGTCCTCATGGTGTCACACTGCCTCATGGTGTCACTGAGTGAGTCAAGCAGAATTGGCCCAATTTTCAGGAATGACAGTAAAAAGCTCAATCTCATCCACTGCCCCAGTGGACAGAGCGTGTACAGGCCACGCACACATACTATGCATAGTAGCATGCAAAGAAACTCCCCCACACACACACAGGCTCCAGATGCACATCTGTCTCATTACAGCTGCAAGGTATCCTGATTATTGGTACTTTACAACTAACAGGCCAATACTATAACATAAAAAAGTATATAGGCCTACTTTCTGTTTAATAGGCCTATACGTATATTTAAAGAGGTTATTTCAATCTGCGACATTGCCCCCTGCAAAACTTCAAGCCCACCCAGTTTTCTTTCCCAGGCCAAAATAACCATTAAAATAAGTGAGATAAGATAATGGTACAGTACAGGATGCGTGACGATGGGCTGTCGTGTAATTTAGAAAGTTAATCCAAGCAAAGCAACCAAACAACCAACCAACCAACCAACCAACCAACCAACCAACCAACCAACCAACCAACCAACCAAACAAAAGGCATTAAATGTGACGAAATGTTAACAATGAAAGCACAGAACTGATACACCCAAGACCTACTCTGTAAAGACTATCATTTGTTTGGGCGGAAGTTGTGGGATTTTAGCGGAAGTATCGCCCAAGGAAATGACGTTGATGCTTTACAAATCAGTTTCTCTGCGAATGAAACAAGTGTTGTGATTGGTCGGGAAAATATCGTATCCGGGGGAAATACTTGATCTGATGGATGTTCCGGACGATACATCCGCCAATAGCTTCTCTGCCTTACGTTGTGACCAGGCTTTTCTTTTCGCAGATAAGTAAGCCTGGGACCGAGGCTAGAAATGATATGGCTGCCACGTCCATCCTGCCAAAACTGATTGGCAGGATATATACAGGTACGATATTACTTACTAAAAATTGTCCATTCATTGGCATTTAATGTTTGTGTTAGGACGAAGTTTGGGTTACACACCAAAAGCTGGACATAGGAGGGGGTATCGCCCCTCAGAAATCTCACCTGTGTGAACCTCTGTGAAGTGAGGGGGCGCTCTTATCATCATACAGTAAGAGTAAGTCATGACATCATTCTGGCCAATCACAATTTGCGTCCTCACTTTTGTCTTCGATGTTTGTGTTTACACACTTTTGTCTTCGATGTTTGTGTTTACATACTTTTGTCTTCAATGTTTGTGTTTACACACTTTTGTCTTCAATGTTTGTGTTTACACACTTTTGTCTTCGGTGTTTGTGTTTACACACTTTTGTCTTCAATGTTTGTGTTTACACACTTTTGTCTTCAATGTTTGTGTTTACACACTTTTGTCTTCAATGTTTGTGTTTACACACTTTTGTCTTCGATTTTTGTGTTTACACACTTTTGTCTTCGGTGTTTGTGTTTACACACTTTTGTCTTCAATGTTTGTGTTTACACACTTTTGTCTTCGATGTTTGTGTTTACACACTTTTGTCTTCGATGTTTGTGTTTACACACTTTTGTCTTCGATGTTTGTGTTTACACACTTTTGTCTTCAATGTTTGTGTTTACACACTTTTGTCTTCAATGTTTGTGTTTACACACTTTTGTCTTCAATGTTTGTGTTTACACACTTTTGTCTTCGATTTTTGTGTTTACACACTTTTGTCTTCGGTGTTTGTGTTTACACACTTTTGTCTTCAATGTTTGTGTTTACACACTTTTGTCTTCGATGTTTGTGTTTACACACTTTTGTCTTCGATGTTTGTGTTTACACACTTTTGTCTTCGATGTTTGTGTTTACACACTTTTGTCTTCAATGTTTGTGTTTACACACTTTTGTCTTCGATGTTTGTGTTTACACACTTTTGTCTTCGATGTTTGTGTTTACACACTTTTGTCTTCGATGTTTGTGTTTACACACTTTTGTCTTCGATGTTTGTGTTTACACACTTTTGTCTTCAATGTTTGTGTTTACACACTTTTGTCTTCAATGTTGGTGTTTACACACTTTTGTCTTCGATGTTTGTGTTTACACACTTTTGTCTTCGGTATTTGTGTTTACACACTTTTGTCTTCAATGTTTGTGTTTACACACTTTTGTCTTCAATGTTTGTGTTTACACACTTTTGTCTTCAATGTTTGTGTTTACACACTTTTGTCTTCAATGTTTGTGTTTACACACTTTTGTCTTCGATGTTTGTGTTTACACACTTTTGTCTTCGATGTTTGTGTTTACACACTTTTGTCTTCAATGTCTGTGTTTACACACTTTTGTCTTCGATGTTTGTGTTTACACACTTTTGTCTTCAATGTTTGTGTTTACACACTTTTGTCTTCGATGTTTGTGTTTACACACTTTTGTCTTCAATGTTTGTGTTTACACACTTTTGTCTTCAATGTTTGTGTTTACACACTTTAGTCTTCGATGTGTGTGTTTACACACTTTTGTCTTCAATGTTTGTGTTTACACAAACCCTCAAAGCTGGACCAAAAAAGAAAAACAGAAGGAGGCCTATAGTATAGAGTCCTGTGTTTAATTGTTTAACAGGGACATTTTAATAGGGGGATTCTTGCAGCCATAAAGGGTGACATATGGTAGAAATGAGAGGTGAGACATGCATGCGAGAGGTTGGATTTAAACTCCCCGACATAACAAGAGTGAGGATCAGCCTTTGTCTGAATGCTGAAGTCTCTTAAGAAACCTGAGGAAAGATAAGGAACATCTGGAGTCGGAGGAGGTTTCATGGTGTTGCACGGCTGTGTGAAGACATGCAGTGACATTCTATCCCCACCGGGACAATAACTAATTCAGACCTGAGCTCGATTCTACAAAATGTCTTCTAAATCCTGACAGTTTTCTGAAAAACCCCATGTTTCTCGTTCTCAAAACATTTTCATGTCAAGGACCCCCAAAATTATATGTAATTGGCCGCCGACTCCCATCTGAAAACATGTTGTTCCAGGGACCTCCCCACCAGAAGAAGCAAAGATTTGGGTTAAAAACGTCCACTCTGACAGAATATAATTATATTCAAAGATTTGCGCCACATTTTCACAATTTTTTCAAAAGTAGCAGACCTACAAGCTAATAGCGCGGCACTCTGTGCCGCGCTATGAGCTTGTAGAGCTGCTATTTTTCAATAGCTACAGTATAACATAATGCTTAAAACACCAAAAGGGGTTCCCGCCCAGAATGGGATAAAGTCACTTGAGTTTTGTAGAAGCTAGAGTATATTATCCAGAGAGAGGATTTCCCACCAGAAGGTTTAATCTCATTCATATTATATATATATTATATTACCATCATTCTACTTTACGTCTGACCAGTGATGGAAACAGTAAGCTATACTCACAGAGCAGTTGAGACGAATAACAGTATATCGTTTATTCTGACCCCTTATCCATCATTTATACATTATGGATAATTAGTGTGCACACGCGCACACACACACACACACACATTACATTACATTACATTACAGTCATTTAGCAGACGCTTTTATCCAAAGCGACTTACAATAAGTGTATTCAACATAGGTAGGGAACAAAAACTACTAATCACCAGAAGTCTTTAGTGCATTTTCTGCAAAAACAAGCAACCAAGAGTATACCTAGCGCTAAGGTAAAAGTGCAATATATCAGCTACCTATTTCCTTAAACAGATGAGACAAAATAGCTAAATCAAATGAGCATGAGCTAAAGTGTATCGACTAAACAAGATCCAATAAACAATACAACAATAGAAAACAAGCGTTCGTACAACTAGTTAACAACAAGTAGGTCAGGCAGAGAGAGGCACACACACACACACACACACACACACACACACACACACACACACAGTCACACAGTCACACACACACACACACACACACACACACACACACACACACACACACACACACACACACACACACACACCTCTATCTCCCACGCTCCCTCCCGTAAGTCCCAGTCAGAGTTAGTATTGAATTTTAATGAATGTAGAATTGTGTGCAGGATGTCATGAAGGGACTTAAATAAACTAGCAAAACTTAGTTATATTTTAATATTTAGTTTTAAAATAAAAATAAAAACATCTCTCACATGTATGCCAGTGTGCCAGTGATCACCCTCCCCTGTGCCAATGTTGGCAACCGTGCTTATGGTTGCCACCCCTAGCCTATATTCAGCCCTCCTCTCACAGCGCTCAGCTAGCAGACAGCCATGTCCTCCTGGGGTTTCTCAGAAGTGAAAGCTTCACATTCACTTCAACTTCTTCAGCGTCACATCTCAAGTTTACAGGTGTAACGTGGGTGAAATTATTATTTTAACAAGCTCCCGACGGTTCTCAGTTTCAGAAATAGACATACGAATAGAGAGAGGAAACAAAGTCAGACAACAAAACACAAATGTCAAAAATACATATGGTGCATACGGTCGAAATTCTAAATAAAATAATTTGGCAGAATATCACAGTCTCTTGTACAAGTAAAATAGACAACACTTCAGCAGGTGTATAGCAGCAGATATCAAATAATTGCCCCTTATGTGAGACACCATTAAGCACACACACATTATGGAAAGAAAGCTACTGTATCAGACATCAGTTCACGAGTTCCTGCAGCTAAAAACAGCCATAGCCGACTTCACAAATGTTTTAGTTTATTTTTAGTTTAGAGAAGTATGTGCAGGTGAGAAAAGAAACCCATGGAGGGCTTATATGTGGTCCTCACCAAAGATAATATACAAATAGTAAGGAGACAAAGTAATCAAACATATGTATGAAAAATAACAAAAACAAATACATTAATGTGATGAGGTCATCACATTGGGGCAAGTGGCTATGGCTACTGATTCAGAATCATGAATAACATGTCACATACTGGCCTGGGCCATGGCTCAGTGGTCCACCAACCTTAATCCGGTCATCTTAACGCACCCCTCACCAACCTTACTCCGGTCGTTTTAACGCACCCCTCACCAACCTTAATCCGGTCGTTTTAACGCACCCCTCACCAACCTTAATCCGGTCGTTTTAACGCACCCCTCACCAACCTTACTCCGGTCGTCTTAACGCACCCCTCACCAACCTTAATCCGGTCGTCTTAACGCACCCCTCACCAACCTTAATCCGGTCGTTTTAACGCACCCCTCACCAACCTTAATCCGGTCGTCTTAATGCACCCCTCACCAACCTTAATCCGGTCGTCTTAATGCACCCCTCACCAACCTTAATCCGGTCGTTTTAACGCACCCCTCACCAACCTTAATCCGGTCGTTTTAACGCACCCCTCACCAACCTTAATCCGGTCGTTTTAATGCACCCCTCACCAACCTTAATCCGGTCGTTTTAAAGCACCCCTCACCAACCTTAATCCGGTCGTTTTAATGCACCCCTCACCAACTTTAATCCGGTCGTTTTAATGCACCCCTCACCAACCTTAATCCGGTCGTTTTAACGCACCCCTCACCAACCTTAATCCGGTCGTTTTAAAGCACCCCTCACCAACCTTAATCCGGTCGTCTTAACGCACCCCTCACCAACCTTAATCCGGTCATTTTAACGCACCCCTCACCAACCTTAATCCGGTCGTTTTAACGCACCCCTCACCAACCTTAATCTGGTCGTTTTAAAGCACCCCTCACCAACCTTAATCCGGTCATTTTAACGCACCCCTCACCAACCTTAATCCGGTCGTTTTAACGCACCCCTCACCAACCTTAATCTGGTCGTTTTAAAGCACCCCTCACCAACCTTAATCCGGTCGTCTTAATGCACCCCTCACCAACCTTAATCCGGTCGTTTTAACGCACCCCTCACCAACCTTAATCTGGTCGTTTTAAAGCACCCCTCACCAACCTTAATCTGGTCGTTTTAAAGCACCCCTCACCAACCTTAATCCGGTCGTCTTAATGCACCCCTCACCAACCTTAATCTGGTCGTTTTAATGCACCCCTCACCAACCTTAATCCGGTCGTTTTAAAGCACCCCTCACCAACCTTAATCCGGTCGCCTTAATGCACCCCTCACCAAGATTTGTCTAACCAAAGTATGCCTCCCCATTATCACAGACCCAGAGCCATTGAAAGGAGAGTTCTGCCAAATAGCCCGGTCACATGGTTCATGTTTTTTCTTTAGATTGTGAAGTTATTATCTTTGCCCATGAAGCTTTCAGGAGGTTCCTCTTCCATGACCACCATCATCATCATCATCATCATTCTATCATCTCAGACATTATTGACATCTGAAACATTTTCTAAATATGAATTTAAGCACATGCTACTTGTGTCCCTTTTTTCTTCAGTCATGCTAGTGTTAAGAAGACACAATCTGAAGTGAAAAGGTCATGTATTGTGGTATCCTCATGAATGTGTTCTTGTTCTCACGTGTCACGGTGCAACTACACTTTGCAACTGTCGAGATCAGCCATGTCCACCTTAGATACTGAGACAGCCATGTCCACCTTAGATACTGAGACAGCCATGTCCACCTTAGATACTGAGACAGTCATGCATGTCCACCTTAGATACTGAGACAGTCATGTCCACCTTAGATACTGAGACAGCCATGCATGTCCACCTTAGATACTGAGACAGCCATGTCCACCTTAGATACTGAGTCAGCCATGTCCACCTTAGATACTGAGACAGCCATGCATGTCCACCTTAGATACTGAGTCAGTCATGTCCA
Organism: Electrona antarctica; assembly: GCF_951216825.1. Lineage (NCBI taxonomy): Eukaryota > Metazoa > Chordata > Actinopteri > Myctophiformes > Myctophidae > Electrona > Electrona antarctica. Next base: position 1,193,332 of record NC_136810.1, on the reverse strand, counting down.
CCTTAGATACTGAGTCAGCCATGTCCACCTTAGATACTGAGTCAGCCTGAGCACACTTTAGATACTGAGACAGCCATGTCCACCTTAGATACTGAGACAGCCATGTCCACCTTAGATACTGAGTCAGCCATGTCCACCTTAGATACTGAGTCAGCCATGCATGTCCACCTTAGATACTGAGACAGCCATGTCCACCTTAGACACTGAGTCAGCCATGTCCACCTTAGATACTGAGACAGCCATGTCCACCTTAGATACTGAGACAGTCATGTCCACCTTAGATACTGAGACAGTCATGCATGTCCACCTTAGATACTGAGTCAGCCATGTCCACCTTAGATACTGAGTCAGTCATGCATGTCCACCTTAGATACTGAGACAGTCATGTCCACCTTAGATACTGAGACAGTCATGCATGTCCACCTTAGATACTGAGACAGTCATGCATGTCCACCTTAGATACTGAGACAGCCATGTCCACCTTAGATACTGAGACAGCCATGTCCACCTTAGATACTGAGACAGCCATGTCCACCTTAGATACTGAGTCAGCCATGCATGTCCACCTTAGATACTGAGACAGTCATGTCCACCTTAGATACTGAGACAGCCATGTCCACCTTAGATACTGAGACAGCCATGTCCACCTTAGATACTGAGTCAGCCATGCATGTCCACCTTAGATACTGAGACAGCCATGCATGTCCACCTTAGATACTGAGACAGCCATGCATGTCCACCTTAGATACTGAGACAGCCATGTCCACCTTAGATACTGAGACAGCCATGTCCACATTAGATACTGAGACAGCCATGTATGTCCACCTTAGATACTGAGACAGCCATGTCCACCTTAGATACTGAGACAGCCATGCATGTCCACCTTAGATACTGAGACAGTCATGCATGTCCACCTTAGATACTGAGACAGCCATGTCCACCTTAGATACTGAGTCAGCCATGTCCACCTTAGATACTGAGTCAGCCATGTCCACCTTAGATACTGAGACAGTCATGTCCACCTTAGATACTGAGACAGTCATGTTCACCTTAGATACTGAGACAGTCATGTCCACCTTAGATACTGAGTCAGCCATGTCCACCTTAGATACTGAGTCAGCCATGTCCACCTTAGATACTGAGACAGCCATGTCCACCTTAGATACTGAGACAGCCATGCATGTCCACCTTAGATACTGAGACAGCCATGTCCACCTTAGATACTGAGACAGCCATGTCCACCTTAGATACTGAGACAGTCATGCATGTCCACCTTAGATACTGAGACAGCCATGTATGTCCACCTTAGATACTGAGACAGCCATGCATGTCCACCTTAGATACTGAGACAGCCATGTATGTCCACCTTAGATACTGAGACAGCCATGCATGTCCACCTTAGATACTGAGACAGTCATGCATGTCCACCTTAGATACTGAGACAGCCATGTATGTCCACCTTAGATACTGAGACAGCCATGCATGTCCACCTTAGATACTGAGACAGTCATGCATGTCCACCTTAGATACTGAGACAGCCATGTATGTCCACCTTAGATACTGAGACAGCCATGCATGTCCACCTTAGATACTGAGACAGCCATGTATGTCCACCTTAGATACTGAGACAGTCATGCATGTCCACCTTAGATACTGAGACAGCCATGTATGTCCACCTTAGATACTGAGACAGTCATGTCCACCTTAGATACTGAGTCAGCCATGTCCACCTTAGATACTGAGTCAGCCATGTCCACCTTAGATACTGAGTCAGCCATGTCCACCTTAGATACTGAGACAGTCATGTCCACCTTAGATACTGAGTCAGCCATGTCCACCTTAGATACTGAGTCAGCCATGTCCACCTTAGATACTGAGACAGTCATGTCCACCTTAGATACTGAGACAGTCATGCATGTCCACCTTAGATACTGAGACAGCCATGTCCACCTTAGATACTGAGACAGCCATGTCCACCTTAGATACTGAGACAGCCATGTCCACCTTAGATACTGAGACAGCCATGCATGTCCACCTTAGATACTGAGACAGCCATGTCCACCTTAGATACTGAGACAGCCATGTCCACCTTAGATACTGAGACAGCCATGTCCACCTTAGATACTGAGACAGTCATGCATGTCCACCTTAGATACTGAGTCAGCCATGTCCACCTTAGATACTGAGTCAGCCATGCATGTCCACCTTAGATACTGAGACAGCCATGTCCACCTTAGATACTGAGTCAGCCATGTCCACCTTAGATACTGAGTCAGTCATGTCCACCTTAGATACTGAGTCAGCCATGTCCACCTTAGATACTGAGACAGCCATGTCCACCTTAGATACTGAGTCAGCCATGTCCACCTTAGATACTGAGACAGTCATGTCCACCTTAGATACTGAGTCAGTCATGTCCACCTTAGATACTGAGACGGTCATGCATGTCCACCTTGGATACTGAGTCAGCCATGTCCACCTTAGATACTGAGACGGTCATGCATGTCCACCTTGGATACTGAGTCAGCCATGTCCACCTTAGATACTGAGTCAGCCATGTCCACCTTAGATACTGAGTCAGTCATGTCCACCTTAGATACTGAGTCAGTCATGTCCACCTTAGATACTGAGACGGTCATGCATGTCCACCTTAGATACTGAGACAGCCATGCATGTCCACCTTAGATACTGAGACAGCCATGTCCACCTTAGATACTGAGTCAGTCATGCATGTCCACCTTAGATACTGAGACAGTCATGTCCACCTTAGATACTGAGTCAGCCATGCATGTCCACCTTAGATACTGAGTCAGTCATGTCCACCTTAGATACTGAGACAGTCCATGTCCACCTTAGATACTGAGACAGCCATGCATGTCCACCTTAGATACTGAGACAGCCATGCATGTCCACCTTAGCTACTGAGACAGCCATGTCCACCTTAGATACTGAGTCAGCCATGTCCACCTTAGATACTGAGACAGCCATGTCCACCTTAGATACTGAGACAGCCATGTCCACCTTAGATACTGAGTCAGCCATGTCCACCTTAGATACTGAGACAGCCATGTCCACCTTAGATACTGAGTCAGCCATGTCCACCTTAGATACTGAGACAGCCATGTCCACCTTAGACACTGAGTCAGCCATGTCCACCTTAGATACTGAGACAGTCATGTCCACCTTAGATACTGAGTCAGCCATGCATGTCCACCTTAGATACTGAGTCAGTCATGTCCACCTTAGATACTGAGACAGTCATGTCCACCTTAGATACTGAGTCAGCCATGCATGTCCAACTTAGACACTGAGTCAGCCATGTCCACCTTAGATACTGAGACAGTCATGTCCACCTTAGATACTGAGTCAGCCATGCATGTCCACCTTAGATACTGAGTCAGTCATGTCCACCTTAGATACTGAGACAGTCATGTCCACCTTAGATACTGAGTCAGCCATGCATGTCCAACTTAGATACTGAGACAGCCATGTCCACCTTAGATACTGAGACAGTCATGTCCACCTTAGATACTGAGTCAGTCATGTCCACCTTAGATACTGAGTCAGTCATGTCCACCTTAGATACTGAGTCAGTCATGTCCACCTTAGATACTGAGTCAGTCATGTCCACCTTAGATACTGAGACAGCAATATCCACCTTAGATACTGAGACAGCCATGTCCACCTTAGATACTGAGTCAGTCATGTCCACCTTAGATACTGAGACAGTCATGTTCACCTTAGATACTGAGTCAGTCATGTCCACCTTAGATACTGAGTCAGTCATGTCCACCTTAGATACTGAGACAGTCATGTTCACCTTAGATACTGAGTCAGTCATGTCCACCTTAGATACTGAGACAGCCATGTCCACCTTAGATACTGAGTCAGTCATGTCCACCTTAGATACTGAGTCAGTCATGTCCACCTTAGATACTGAGACAGTCATGCATGTCCACCTTAGATACTGAGACAGCCATGCATGTCCACCTTAGATACTGAGACAGCCATGCATGTCCACCTTAGATACTGAGACAGCCATGTCCACCTTAGATACTGAGACAGTCATGCATGTCCACCTTAGATACTGAGACAGCCATGTCCACCTTAGATACTGAGTCAGTCATGTCCACCTTAGATACTGAGACAGCCATGCATGTCCACCTTAGATACTGAGACAACCATGTCCACCTTAGATACTGAGACAACCATGTCCACCTTAGATACTGAGTCAGTCATGTCCACCTTAGATACTGAGACAACCATGTCCACCTTAGATACTGAGACAGCCATGTCCACCTTAGATACTGAGTCAGTCATGTCCACCTTAGATACTGAGACAGCCATGTCCACATTAGATACTGAGTCAGCCATGCATGTCCACCTTAGATACTGAGTCAGCCATGTCCACCTTAGATACTGAGACAGCCATGTCCACCTTAGATACTGAGACAGTCATGTCCACCTTAGATACTGAGACAGTCATGTCCACCTTAGATACTGAGTCAGCCATATCCACCTTAGATACTGAGACAGCCATGCATGTCCACCTTAGATACTGAGACAGTCATGTCCACCTTAGATACTGAGTCAGCCATGTCCACCTTAGATACTGAGTCAGCCATGCATGTCCACCTTAGATACTGAGACAGTCATGTCCACCTTAGATACTGAGACAGCCATGTCCACCTTAGATACTGAGACAGCCATGTCCACCTTAGATACTGAGACAGTCATGTCCACCTTAGATACAGAGTCAGCCATGCATGTCCACATTAGATACTGAGACAGTCATGTCCACCTTAGATACTGAGACAGTCATGTCCACCTTAGATACTGAGACAGCCATGCATGTCCACCTTAGATACTGAGACAGTCATGTCCACCTTAGATACTGAGACAGTCATGTCCACCTTAGATACTGAGACAGTCATGTCCACCTTAGATACTGAGACAGTCATGTCCACCTTAGATACTGAGTCAGCCATGCATGTCCACATTAGATACTGAGTCAGCCATGCATGTCCACATTAGATACTGAGTCAGTCATGTCCACCTTAGATACTGAGACAGCCATGTCCACCTTAGATACTGAGACAGCCATGTCCACCTTAGATACTGAGACAGCCATGTCCACCTTAGATACTGAGTCAGCCATGTCCACCTTAGATACTGAGTCAGCCTGGGCACACTTTAGATTCCATGGGCGGACAGAAGAAACTGTGTTTTGCGTCATTTCCGTTTTTTTAGACAGCTGGTGGATGGAAAAGAAGCTCCACCCACGCGGCAGGTTGCCGCTGGGGCAAGCTGCTTTTCCGGGAATCTGGCCGTCGTGGCAATCTGCCGCGTGGGTGGAGCTTCTTTTCCATCCACCAGCCGTCTAAAAAGCCGGAAGAGACCCCGGGAGTCAGCTTCCTTTGGCCACCCATGGAATCTTAGATGTGCCCACACCCTGTGAATGAGTGACCTTGACCTTTGATATGAGTGAAATTGTCTCTGTCCCTTCAGGACAGCCAGGCAGTAATTCCAAATGCAACTATGTGGGTTTATTTATTTACGTGGGTTTATGTTGGTTTATTTATTACTTCCAATTGTGGATAAGAGTGCAAGTTGTGTATAGGCATGTTCACTGCACTAGACTGGCCTAGACTCACCTCTTATTCTCAGGGGGCATGCTTCATCGAACTCTCGAGCAACAAACACAGATATTGTTTAATATGTACATATTCTAGGCCAGGGGTGCCCAAAAGGTAGATCGCGATCTACCAGTAGATCACAAAGGCTGTGCAGGTAGATCACATGACATGCCCCTAAAGAGTATTTCATTTAAATATATTGAAGAAAAGAAAACGATAAAAAAAAAAAAAAAACATTTCTCTATTTCCCATTCCAAGTGCATTTGTCTTATACTGTACAGAATGTAACACGAACTCTACTATTCCGAAGCCCCCTCAGGTACATATTTAAACTATTTTCAGCAATGGTATAATAATTGATTTGGTGGGTAGATCTTGCCGAGCTGGTCATTTTGAAAGTAGCTCTCAAGTCAAAAAGTGTGGGCACCCCTGTTCTAGGCTATCGAACGTCGCAGTCCCCCCCCCCCCCGAATTCTTCAAAAAGTATTTATTTAAAGACGGTTACGCCGCGGACAAAGCCAACTGGAGTTGTGACAAATCTTGACAATAAACACAATGTTTTGGGCCGAACAAATAATTAAAAAGAAGGAAAAAAAACACTTTTTTTGTTGTTTTTCTTCCTTGTAATTATTTGTTTGGTCCAAAATATTGTGTTTGTTGTCATGATTTGTCACAACTCAGGTTGGCTTCGTACGACGCTTAAAAGGTATTTTAAAAAAAAACGTTTTGAAATGTCTATTGGGAATTATTTCCTGGGCCTGGCGTCGTCATGGATGGGGGCGGGACTGGGCCTGGCGTCGTCATGGATGGGGGCGGGACTGGGCCTGGCGTCGTCATGGATGGGGGCGGGACTGGGCCTGGCGTCGTCATGGATGGGGGCGGGACTGGGCCTGGCGTCGTCATGGATGGGGGCGGGACTGGGCCTGGCGTCGCCATGAATGGGCCTGCGATGATATGCAATGATAGATATTCAACAAATCTGTGTTTTGCAAAAACCTACTATTCCAACTTTTTTCAATCTGGCAACCAGGTTGCTCTATGTCACTCAACAGTCCATGCGCTCACGCACGCACGCACGCACGCACGCACCGCACGCACGCACGCACGCACGCACGCACGCACGCACGCACGCACGCACACAGGCAAAATACAGAGAGGCTCGCTGGTTGCCCTTCGCCCACAGATTAACCCATAGACAAACAGGAGAGCTAGGGCGCACAGCAGTGTTGGTGTCTAGGGCGCACAGCAGTGTTGGTGCCTAGGGCGCACAGCAGTGTTGGTGCCTAGGGCGCACAGCAGTGTTGGTGTCTAGGGCGCACAGCAGTGTTGGTGTCTAGGGCGCACAGCGGTGTTGGTGCCTAGGGCGCACAGCAGTGTTGGTGTCTAGGGCGCACAGCAGTGTTGGTGCCTAGGGCGCACAGCAGTGTTGGTGTCTAGGGCGCACAGCAGTGTTGGTGCCTAGGGCGCACAGCAGTGTTGGTGCCTAGGGCGCACAGCAGTGTTGGTGTCTAGGGCGCACAGCAGTGTTGGTGTCTAGGGCGCACAGCGGTGTTGGTGCCTAGGGCGCACAGCAGTGTTGGTGTCTAGGGCGCACAGCAGTGTTGGTGCCTAGGGCGCACAGCAGTGTTGGTGTCTAGGGCGCACAGCAGTGTTGGTGCCTAGGGCGCACAGCAGTGTTGGTGTCTAGGGCTCACAGCAGTGTTGGTGAGGTGCTAAAGGCCTAAGGCGATGAACATAGAACAAGAATAAAAAAGAAGACCTTACAGGTCGAAACGTTGGCTTCTTTTTAACACAATCCCCGACAAATAACACATGTTGTGTTAATTGTCGGGAAGCGACACCGCCAAAATACGCAAGATGCGTTAATTCATTTGTATAAATGTGTTTGATCCGATCTAGTGGAAAGGCTACTCACATCCAGTGTTGTTCAAGTTACTTTTAAAAAGTAAAGAGTTATAGTTATAGTTACTTATCTAACTAGTTATTCAATTATGAAAGTAACTATTTAAGTTACTTTACTTTAAAAAAATAATAATATAAAAAACGGTTTTTTGTTCTGTCGCACAGTAAGAGAAAAGACAACTCCCTCCTAACATTATGAAATGTAGTGGAACAATAAAACATTCAGAAAATGTTCAGAAATGTTGACAGGCATCTTTATTGTAGCCTCAACTTGCCTTCAAAACAAATGGTGCTGTGCAAATTTGCAATATGAAAAAAAATAATAATAATCAAATAAAAAATGATATATATATATAGGCCTATCTGCAGTGGTAGAGAGATATTCTAATTCATCAAATGTATTTTTGAGCTCATCTTCCATTTTAGAATATTCACTGTTCAGGTATTTGGAAAATGTATTTCTGCACATTGGCCCTGCTTTCACTAGTATTTTGCTGACCAGTGCTCTGAAAGGAACAGACTCCACCGTTGAGGGGAAGCATTTCCTCAACAACATACCATATAATCATTTTGTCAAGTTGACTCGATCTTTGTCTGTTTTGGTGATGTGAGGCAGCCTAGCTCATGGACTGATTTAAGATGCTTTCTTATATTTGCATTGCTCTTCTTGGCTGTGGACAATGCTTTCTGTCTGCCACATAATTAGCATTTTCACCTCGATGTTTTTCTGGGGGGGGGGGGGGGGGGGGGGAAGGGGGGAGAGGGCAGCCCTATCACTGTGCCCGGGGAGGTGGCCACGGGTCCCGCGGGGATCCGTTAGCATGCAACGGTGTGCAAGGCTAACGCACGGCTAACGGACGCACTGTGCTGCGCAGGAGGGACGCAGCAGCAGCTTGACAATAATAATAAAGGAAGTACGGGGAATCACACACAGCGGGGACACTCCATGTCATGTTAAAACATTTCCTTGACCCGCAAGTACTCAAATAATGCTTGTATTTCCAACCCTCAAAGCATCCGATCTCGCTGTCATCCGCATTTGCCATTGTAGCGTGTGGTAATAATGTTCGTTCAACCGGCGTTTTCTGTGTATGCGTTACGAGGGTTTGTGTGTCTGTGTTTAGTACTGTTTAATACAGTGAGCCCAGGGGCGCCTAACTTTGTTTCCAGGTGGGGGAGCACAGATTTGGACTCATGCGCGCGCGTATGTTAAAAGCATGACAGCCACTACTAAGAAGTCACTACTGACCTTGTTTAAAAATACCCACATGGTTAACTGCAGGGCTGCATTGGTAGGCTACTGCACATTCATGTCTGTCTGTGTGTGTGTGTGTGTGTGTGTGTGTGTGTGTCAGGGCCGCTTTTTGGGTAGTGCAAATGTTTTTTTTGTTATTTTTTAAGAAACAATAATCGCATCGCAGCCCGTTCCATCGCAGTTGATTTTTCACCTATTTAAGCTGTGGTCGGTTTGGACAGGCTGTCGGTGCGCAGTGCGCTTCGAGCGTGGCGGCGGCGGCCGGGGGGGGGGGGGGGGGGGGGGGGGGGGGGGGGATATTTGTGGGGGTGCAGTGCGACGGTTCATTTTAATCTGCTGGAGCAGCTGCTCCGTTTGCTCAATGGCTCAGGCGCGCCCGAGTGAGCCATACGAGTAAGACCCGCCCTACTCTGTCAGACTCTCTGATTGGCTTACCCTGAAATCTGTCCCTACGTTAGCCAATCAATGACCTCTTCTACGACGCGCTTTGTTCATCATGTTAGAGTGGTCTCAGAGGCTAGTATGAGAGCACAAACTGTCAACAGAGTACAACACAGAGAGGCTCTCTCAGCACAGAGACGAGACGCGCCTGTATGACAGATAGACTCACGGGCACGGCGCTGCATGGGGAGACTTTTCCCTCGGATCACATAAGTTGACATAACATAATAACGCTATAACGCGGGTAGCGCTCGCACAATAACTATAAGGCCGTTAGGAAATGGGGAAATGTAAAGCGTTAGGTTACAAGTTACTGCAAAAAGTAGCGCTGTTAGGTAACGTAACGTGATGTAAGGGCGTTAGTTACAACACTGCTCACATCAGCTTCGGATGGCTATCTGTTGTTAGCTTAGACACTGGACTGCGCCATCTTGATTGTGCACGCGCGTGTGTGCACGCGCACGCACGTGCGCTTTCAGTCGCTTTAGACTCCAAATCCCCCCTCCAAAGACTCCAAATCCCCGTCCCAGGCGGCATTTCTGGTCAAAACAACGCTTATTGCACGGAGCCTGACGGTCGCAGTAATGGCGGCGGCCTGTACTTCTCATGCTCGAGGCAGAGAACAACAACCGGTTGAGAACCGGTGGAGAGTCAACACACACCATCCGGTCACGGTGTTCCTTCAAAATAAGGGTTGAACGGGTGATATCCTGACATGTAGTAATCATTCTAGAACATGTTTTATTCATTATTGTGAAAGATATCCCCCAAATGTAAATGATTAATTTATTATTATTATTATAATAATTATTATAAATGTGCAAAAAAAAGATATATATATATATAGAGAGAGGAGAGAGAGAGAGAGAGAGAGAGAGAGAGAGAGAGAGAGAGAGAGAGAGAGAGAGAGAGAGAGAGAGAGAGAGAGAGGGAGAGAGAGAGAGGGAGGGAGAGAGAGAGAGAGAGAGAGAGAGAAAGAAGAGAGAGAGAGAGAGAAAGGAGAGAGAGAGAGAGAGAGAAAGAAGAGAGAGAGAGAGAGAGGAGAGAGAGAGAGGAGAGAGAGAGAGAGAGAGAGAGAGAGGGGGAGAGAGAGAGAGAGAGGGAGAGATAGAGAGAGGGAGGGAGAGAGAGAGAGAGAGAGAGAGTGAGAGAGAGAGAGGCTAAATAAGGAAGGAGAGTGTGTTGATAGAGTGTAAATACTGCAGCTTTGACTTCAGGCTGAAGAAGTAAAATCCACCAGAGTTAAGTAAGCTGCACATTTTAGATTCTAAGCTTCAGGCCAGAAGGCCGCGAATCAGCTCGTTAGGAATCACTGGAACTACAAACAATGAAACAAACTAAAGCAGGGGTGGACGTTTTTACAAAGCTTCTGAAAAAGAATCCTGACAAAGCTACAGTATCTCTATCATGTTCCAGCGTTATCTTATCCGTGCTTCCGGCTAAATTAGAAAACGTGTTTATTGTAGTAATGTGCTTGTGTAGCTCCCAGCCAAGACCCAGCCCGCAACAGCCCTGCCAATCGGGCTCAGCCGTATTGGCACGGTAGGTTGCGCGTTGGTCTGGCGAGTGGGAGCCCCGGGTTCAATCTCCGCTTCCACATAATGCTACAATCTGGCGTAGTCGGCAGGACGTGGACCGTGGTATCCTCGCGTGAGGGACACGAGGGACCTTAAGAATGAATGTTCAGGCCTGGGACATGGCTCAGTGGTCCAATCCAGTCTGGCAGTGTGCCGCGGGTTCGACTCCCGATCTCGACGGCCTTTACTGCATGTCTCCCCCCCCATCTCTCTCCCCATTTCCTGTCAGCCTACTGTCTGTCCCTCCATAAAATATATAAAATAAAGGCGAAAGCCACAAAAAAAAACATAAAAAAAAAAATGAATGAATATTCAAAACAAAAGCATCACACTGCCAGTAGTCCACAGACGTGGCCTCTATATATGTTTTCATAACTTTAAAAATAGTGAAGCTTGTGAGCCTATATTGTAGATAGGCTGGTTTCAAATTGTTAGCACAACCAAGTATAGGCCTACAAAATAGTGCTTGGTGGTCAATTGATTTGTTCATATATAAAGATGTGTGTGGGAGGGGATAATACTTTTAAACCGTAGTTTTAATTATTTGATTCATCGCAAAAGTAATAAATACAATAATCACTAAGAAAATAATTGATAGTTGCAGCACTAATGAAAACATATCATAATGCACGCTCTGTGGTAAATGAGGCATTACCCCAGGTGAAGGAGTTCAAGCATCCACGAGTGAGGGGAGGACGGAGAAGGAGATCAGCCGGAGAATCGGAGCGGCAGGGGCGGTATTGCAGTCGCTGTACCGCTCACTGTTGTGACGAAAAGAGAGTTGAGCCAGAAGGCAAAGCTCTCTCTTTACGGAGCAATCTTCGTTCCTACTCTCATCTATGGTCATGAAGTGAGGGTCATGACCGAAAGAATAAGGTCGCAAATACAAGCGGCCAAAATGAGTTTTCTTCAACGGGTGGCTGGCATCTCCCTTAGAGATAGGGTGAGAAGTTCAGTCACACGAGAGAGACTCTGAGTAGAACCACTGCTCCTTCGCCTGGAAAGGAGCCAGCTTAGGTGGTTCGGGCATCTGGTTAGGATGCCTCTCGGGCGTCTCCCTAGGGAGGTCCTCGACGCACGTCCCACTGGGAGGAGACCACGGGGCAGACCAAAGATCACGTCCCACTGGGAGGAGACCCCGGGGCAGACCAAGGATCACGTCCCGCTGGGAGGAGACCCCAGGGCAGACCAAGGATCACGTCCCACTGGGAGGAGACCCCAGGGCAGACCAAGGATCACGTCCCACTGGGAGGAGACCCCGAGGCAGACCAAGGACCACGTCCCACTGGGAGGAGACCCCGGGGCAGACCAAAGATCACGTCCCACTGGGAGGAGACCCCGGGGCAGACCAAAGATCACGTCCCACTGGGAGGAGACCCCGGGGCAGACCAAGGATCACGTACCACTGGGAGGAGACCCCAGGGCAGACCAAGGATCACGTCCCACTGGGAGGAGACCCCGGGGCAGACCAAGGATCACGTCCCACTGGGAGGAGACCCCGGGGCAGACCAAGGACCACGTCCCACTGGGAGGAGACCCAGGGGCAGACCAAGGATCACGTCCCACTGGGAGGAGACCCCGGGGCAGACCAAGGATCACGTCCCACTGGGAGGAGACCCCGGGGCAGACCAAGGATCACGTCCCACTGGGAGGAGACCCCGGGGCAGACCAAGGATCACGTCCCACTGGGAGGAGACTCCGGGGCAGACCAGGGATCACGTCCCACTGGGAGGAGACCCCGGGGCAGACCAAGGATCAGTTGGAGGAAACACATCGACTCACTGGCCTTGGAACGTCTCGGGATCCCCCCAGGAGGAAGTCACTAATGTTGCTCTGGAGAGGGAAGTCTGGAGCACTCTGGTGGAGCTGTTGCCCCCGCGACCCGACTACGGATAAGCGGTTGAAGATGGATGGATGGATGTGGTTGAGTGAACACAGAAGAATGAATGGAGCCAACTCAGACCTTTCTATTAGGGGTGGGACAATATGGGTACCTCACAATACCATATCTGTGGTAATATTACAGGCCATCGATAATGATATCACGATATTCGATATATTGCGATATTCAATATATCGCAAGAGATTTCATCAATGTTATATCACCATATCTGTAACTGAAAATGAAAGAATTACCATAAAAAGGGAAAATCTGGAATTATGTATTTATTCACAAGATTCTTTGTGTCACAAACTGGCCAATAAGTACATGAATCTTGCCTCCTCCAAACAGTTAACACACTGACTGCAACTTTGCAACTTGTCTGTCCATAACAATGGGTACTATTATTAGTACTTATTGCGATATTGCCGGGAGGACGATACAATATATCGCGGGAGGAAGTTTCGCGACATATCGAGATATATTGACACTAGCGTTGTCCCGATCGGATCGGGTGATCAGAAATCGGCTCCGATCTCATAATTTTCAAAAGATCGGAATCGGGGGGGAAAGATCGTATTTTTAACTGTCTAATGTAAATCTCAAAGAAAGATGTATAAGCAGCTGAGCTCCGCCAAGCTCCGGCTGAAATTAAGCACTGAATAAATGTATATAGCACCTTTCAAGAACAAGGTCACAAAGTGCTGAACAACAAGAGCATATAGAACATATCATACATCCAAAGGCAACAACAAAAACACAGAATAATGGCACAACAGTGAAAAACATATAAAAAGGTGAAAAAATACAAAGAAATCACAACGATAAAGGATTAAAAGCAACTTTGTAGAAATGGGTCTTCAGGAGTGATTTAAAACGAGGAACCGAGTCGGCGAGCCTGATCTCCAGTGGCAGGGCGTTCCATAATGAGGGTACGAGGGTGTGAGACTTGTATTGAGCACATTTTTGTTTCTGCTTTGCCTTCAGTTTCTCTCTGCCTGACAGCTGAGGTGACACTCTGGGTCAGGTGCATGTGTGCCACTAGATCAGTGGGAATCCTCGGGGGTCCTTGAGGGGATTCCAGGGGGTCCCCAGCAAAGTTAGATCATATAAATATAGCATCAGTTATTATTAGCCAATGTGCAAGGTGCACAATGCATGGCATCGCGACACGTCGTGAACATTTTAACAACACAAATCTAGTGTGGGGGTCCATGTGGTCCATGTGGCACAAAGCATTTACAGATGGGGATCCATGTGGCACAAAGCATTTACAGATGGGGATCCATGTGGCACAAAGCATTTACAGATGGGGATCCATGTGGCACAAAGCATTTACAGATGGGGATCCATGTGGCACAAAGCATTTACAGATGGGGGTCCATGTGGCACAAAGCATTTACAGATGGGGGTCCATGTGGCACAAAGCATTTACAGATGGGGGTCCATGTGGCACAAAGCATTTACAGATGGGGGTCCATGTGGCACAAAGCATTTACAGATGGGGGTCCATGTGGCACAAAGCATTTACAGATGGGGGTCCATGTGGCACAAAGCATTTACAGATGGGGGTCCATGTGGCACAAAGCATTTACAGAGGGGTACCACGGTCAAATGGATATTCATTTGGGGGGTCCTTGACATGAAAAAGGATCGAGGACCACTGGTCCACTGGACTAGATGACTGGCTGGGAATATCACAATATTTTTGGCCAAATACCTTGATATTTAGATGATAATTTATATAAATTAATATTGATACTATTATTGTCCAGCTCTACTAACAACTCTATATGGGAGAGTTCAACATTTACCTACTCATGTGCGAGAGTGGTGTGCATGCATGTGTGGGCGTGCGTGCGTGCGTAACCCGTGACAGCTCTCAATGGTGCTAGGCAAAGTATACTAGTGTAAGGCATTGTAATGTGGCGCTTTACGCTGACAGAGGTTTTAATCTTATGTTCATTCAATTCAATATTATTTTACTACCAAAATCACATGTTGTGTCAAGAAGCTACACATATAGAGCAGAGACTTGTTTTGTGTTCTTTTTTCTTTCTTGCTAGAACATAAAAACTGGACAGGCAACTAGTTTGCCTGTGTGTAACCAACATTTGAAGTGAACTGAGCTCCTGACCTCTGTCTAGTTGAGTAAGTAGCATTATTTTGTATTTTAGCAAGCTGCTGGTAGTGGTACTCTAAGTGCTTTTCTATTAGTATTATATTATTAGCTTGTGTGGTAGTCTGTAGTTTATAGTTGTATTGTTTGTGTTCAAGCAGTAGGCTAGTGGCACTTTGGACTAGTGTAATTAGTTTCACCCTGTAATAGGCCACTTGATAAGTAGTATAGCCCACTTGATTTCCTTGTGAAGTGTGAAGTGTGTGGTTTAGCCAGCACAGCTCAAGGGATAAGTAGCCAGGTTGTGAGTATCCTATTCAGTGTGTAACCAACATTTGAAGTGAACTGAGCTCCTGACCTCTGTCTAGTTGAGTAAGTAGCATTATTTTGTATTTTAGCAAGCTGCTGGTAGTGGTACTCTAAGTGCTTTTCTATTAGTATTATATTATTAGCTTGTGTGGTAGTCTGTAGTTTATAGTTGTATTGTTTGTGTTCAAGCAGTAGGCTAGTGGCACTTTGGACTAGTGTAATTAGTTTCACCCTGTAATAGGCCACTTGATAAGTAGTATAGCCCACTTGATTTCCTTGTGAAGTGTGAAGTGTGTGGTTTAGCCAGCACAGCTCAAGGGATAAGTAGCCAGGTTGTGAGTATCCTATTCAGTGTGTAACCAACATTTGAAGTGAACTGAGCTCCTGACCTCTGTCTAGTTGAGTAAGTAGCATTATTTTGTATTTTAGCAAGCTGCTGGTAGTGGTACTCTAAGTGCTTTTCTATTAGTATTATATTATTAGCTTGTGTGGTAGTCTGTAGTTTATAGTTGTATTGTTTGTGTTCAAGCAGTAGGCTAGTGGCACTTTGGACTAGTGTAATTAGTTTCACCCTGTAATAGGCCACTTGATAAGTAGTATAGCCCACTTGATTTCCTTGTGAAGTGTGAAGTGTGTGGTTTAGCCAGCACTCCTGGCAGACGATTAGCAATCAGTTGAAGTGGCCTTATACCACCAGCTGAAAGCGTCAGCTTTTAAGCGGCGGCCAGCAAACGAAGGCCAGGCGAACAAAGGCGACAGGCGACTTTGTCAAAGTCCGACTTCGTCACTGAACGATAAGCTGTAGCATTGATTAGTGACATATATAGTAGTGTATTGTAGTATATGTTTAGTGATCTACAATGTGTTTTCTTCCTATTCCTGTCCTCTCTTCTTCCTGGCGGTCGCACAAACACTGGGTTACACCCAGATGTCGCGACACAACTAATCTCATCTATCCTACTCTTTCAACTCACGTCGAGCAAGTGGTAACGGGAGGGCTTTGGAATTGCCACTCGGCTGTGGTGGAAGGCAAATCTGCTTTCATCTCAGCCTACGCATCCTTGCTCTCCCTTAACTTCCTTGCTCTGACTGAGACCTGGATCAGACCAGAAAACACTGCTACGCCCGCGGCTCTGTCAGATGTGTACTCTTTCTCTCACACTCCCAGAGCCGTGCGGACAGGTGGTGGGGTTGGTCTGCTAATTTCCAGAAAATGGAAATACTCTCCTGTTTCACTGTCACAATTCTCTCCTACCTCATTTGAATTTCATGTGGTCACTGTTTCTCATCCAGTCAAGCTCACCATTGCAGTTGTTTATCGCCCACCGGGCCCTGCTGGTGGCTTCCTGGAGGAGCTGGACCATCTAGTCTCCCACTTCCCTGTCGATGGCTCTGGATTCATCCTTCTGGGTGACTTCAACCTCCCGACTGAGAAGCAGCTAGACCCACTACTTTCGTTTCTCGCCGCCTTTGACCTAGTTATTTCCCCATCTCCTCCTACCCATGAGGCGGGCAACCAACTGGACCTGATCTTCACCAGAGGCTGCTCTATTGCTAACCTGTCTGTCACTCCTCTTTCCAGTGAAAAGGGTAAGAAACTCTCTGATCACTACTTCATGTCCTACTCTCTCTCTCTCTCCTCTCCCCCCTCACAGCCCCTCCCTACCCACATGATTTCCTCACGTCACAATCTTCGCTCACTTTCCTCCACTGATCTTTCCTCTTCTGTTCTCTCTGCTCTCCCTGCCCCTGAATCCTTTGCTCTTCTATCCCCTGATACCGCCACAGATCTTCTTTTCTCTACTCTATCCTCTTCTCTCGACCATCTCTGTCCCCTCACCACCAGGCCTGCACGCCAAACTCCACCTGCCCCCTGGTTGTCGGACTCAGTGCGGACTGAGAGACGGAGCCTGAGAGCGGCTGAGCGCAAATGGAGAAATGGCAACCTCCCGGAGGACCTTCTCACCTTCCAATCTCTCATTTCTACTTTTTCCTCCTCTCTATCAGCTGCTAAAGCTGCTTTTTTCTGCACTAAAATTCAGGCTTCTGCTTCCAACCCTAAAAAACTCTTTGAAACTTTCTCCTCTCTCCTACAACCACCACCCCCTCCTCCCTCCTCGTCCCTCCTCCCTGACGATTCGCCAACTTCTTTGACAAGAAGGTGAACGATATCCGATCCTCCTTCCCTCCTCCCCCGGCTGGTGCCCTGCGCACTACCCACACCCGTCTGCCTGCCACCCCCCCCTCTCTACCTTCATCTACTCCTCTTCCCCCCCCCATCCCCTCTCTATCCCACTTCTCTCCCCTCTCCCCTAACGAGGTCCTTCTCCTTGTTACCTCTAGTCGCCCCACCTCATGCTCTCTGGACCCGGTCCCATCCACTCTGTTGCAGTCTATTGCACCTGAACTTCTTCCCTTCTTAACCCACCTTATTAACACCTCTCTGACATCTGGCTACTTTCCCTCTACTTTCAAGACTGCCAGAGTCACCCCCCTCCTGAAGAAACCGACACTTGACCCCTCTGAGATCAAGAACTACAGACCGGTTTCCCTTCTATCCTTCCTATCTAAAACTCTCGAACGTGCTGTCTTTAAACAACTGTCCTCCTATCTCCACCAGAACAACCTCCTGGACTCCAACCAGTCTGGTTTCAAAGTGGGTCACTCGACAGAGACTGCCCTGCTGGCAGTGACGGAGTCGCTCCATGCCGCTAGAGCGAACTCTCTCTCCTCTGTCCTGATACTCCTGGACCTGTCTGCAGCGTTCGACACGGTGAACCATCAGATCCTCCTCTCCACCCTCGAGGGGATGGGTGTCTCAGGCTCTGCACTCTCCCTGTTTGCATCCTACCTGACGGGTCGCTCCTACCAGGTGATGCTGAGAGGGTCTGTGTCAGAACCACACAGGCTCACAACTGGGGTTCCCCAAGGCTCGGTTCTGGGTCCTCTTCTTTTCTCTCTCTACACTACATCTCTGGGTGCTGTCATCCACTCCCATGGCTTTTCCTACCACTGCTATGCCGATGACACCCAGCTGATCCTCTCATTCCCCCCCTCTGATACCCAAGTGGAGGCACGCATTGCTGCTTGTCTGGCTGACATCTCGGCGTGGATGTCGACAAACCACCTGAAGCTCAACCTGGACAAGACCGAGCTGATGTTCCTCCCGGGGAGGGGCTGTCCGCACCGAGACATGGCCATCACCATTGATAATGCTGTGGTGACCTCAACTCGGACTGCGAAAAATCTGGGTGTGACCCTGGACGATCAACTGACGTTCTCGGCAAACATCGCATCAGTGACAAGGTCCTGCAGATTCCTCCTCTACAACATCAGGAGGATTCGCCCCTTCCTCACGGAGAAGGCAGCCCAGGTGCTCATCCAGGCTCTCGTCATCTCCCGCCTGGACTACTGCAACTCCCTCCTTGCTGGTGCTCCGGCATCTGCCATCAGACCTCTGGAGCTTGTTCAGAAAGCTGCGGCTCGTCTGGTGTTCAACCGCCCCAAGTTCTCCCACACAACCATCCTTCTCCGCTCTCTACACTGGCTCCCCGTAGCGGCTCGCATCCAGTTCAAAACCCTGGTGTTAGCCTATAGGGCAGTGAAAGGAACAGCTCCTTCCTACCTCCGGGCTATGGTTGATGCCTACACCCCTGCCCGACCACTTCGGTCTGCCACCTCGGGGCGACTGATTGCCTCGTCACTCAAGGGTCCTTCTGCCCGATCCACACGGTCACGACTCTTTTCTGTTCTGGCCCCACAGTGGTGGAATGAACTCCCCACTGATGTTAGGACAGCAGAGTCACTGCCCATATTTCGCCGCAGGTTAAAAACCCACCTCTTCAGGAAACACTACCCTTCCTCTCTGCCTGACCTACTTGTTGTTAACTAGTTGTACGAACGCTTGTTTTCTATTGTTGTATTGTTTATTGGATCTTGTTTAGTCGATACACTTAATTGTTTTAGCTCATGCTCATTTGATTTAGCTATTTTGTCTCATCTGTTTAAGGAAATAGGTAGCTGATATATTGCACTTTTACCTTAGCACTAGGTATACTCTTGGTTGCTTGTTTTTGCAGAAAATGCACTAAAGACTTCTGGTGATTAGTAGTTTTTGTTCCCTACCTATGTTGAATACACTTATTGTAAGTCGCTTTGGATAAAAGCGTCTGCTAAATGACTGTAATGTAATGTAATGTAATGTCTGATGAGTCAGCATTCCTTGGGAGAAACTCAGACAGTAAATCAATGATCTCCAGGAGGGACGTCGTGCACACACATAGACATCAATTCAAAGGGGGCTTCAGCCCCTGCCCTTTTACCCGTCTGTAAAACAACTGCCCCCTCCAGACCACACATGCAGCATTTACTACAGTGAAAGAAATGCAAATGCCCTCCTCTCCGCCGAAGTCTCCTGAACTTGAACACAGCATTTTCCATTGAACAAATTTGTTTAGAAATCCATGTCGTTACACACCGCATCTCCACTAGCTAAAGAGTGCTGGGTTGCGCCCCGAAAATAGCTGATCTACAAGCTCACAACGCGCTGCGACTGCGTTGCCTACTGAGCCTACTGAGTAGCCCCGTGCCTCGGGTACTTTAAAGGTTTATTACCGTCGTAAAACTGTCTTCATTTATTACTACTCCTACTGACTGACTTGCCCGAGAGGACACGGTGGATTCGAACCCTCACAGTGCGTTTCAACAGCGGGCGAGCATCGGGCGACACATCGCCTAATCGCCCGCTATCGGGCGAAAAGATTAATTATTTGTATATTTTCGGGCGACGTTCCTCCGCCCATGCACTTTTCGACTATTGGCCGTTCGCCTGCTATCGGCGGTGTTCGCCGGGTCCCATAGACAAATAATTCACTTCTGGAAAATTCGTCTGGCTGTCGCCCGCTGTTAGAATGACTCCGTGCAAGGTGGTGGTTTGAGTGTTTTCTGTGGCAAAAGGTCTGCTGATAATTGGTCAAGCGGTTTGCGGTTTGTCAAAGTCTAACAACATGGTACGGTATGAAAGGGTACACTTGGTGGGGTTCCAGCTCAAGTGACAAAATACGATGGCTAAAGAATATGGAAACATAGGTCTGAGGGGACACAATGTAGGTCAGGGCTGAGGGAATCTCAGAAGCAAACACATTTCAGCACCGGAGTTTCAGCACCATAGAAAGCTCCTTCTTTTTTCCAATGAAATTTCAATTATGTCAGCTACAGCAGTAAGACGCCTGAGGGCGAGAAGCGCGAGGTCGCGTGCACGGTCGTTCCTGCAGCATCGCAGGCGTGCATTAATGACGTTAAACCACCCCCTCTCGTGTAATATTGCTTAATTCTGCACACCAACATAATAGTAACGCAATAGTAAAATCGATCAACAATAGTACATTTATGGGACATAAATGGGCTGAGGGAACAGGGCAGAGCGAACAGCTGAGGGGACATCCATCCATAAATGGGCTGAGGGAACAGGGCAGAGTGAACAGCTGAGGGGACATCCATCCATAAATGGGCTGAGGGAACAGGGCAGAGTGAACAGCTGAGGGGACATCCATCCATAAATGGGCTGAGGGAACAGGGCAGAGTGAACAGCTGAGGGGACATCCATCCATAAATGGGCTGAGGGAACAGGGCAGAGTGAACAGCTGAGGGGACATCCATCCATAAATGGGCTGAGGGAACAGGGCAGAGTGAACAGCTGAGGGGACATCCATCCATAAATGGGCTGAGGGAACAGGGCAGAGTGAACAGCTGAGGGGACATCCATCCATAAATGGGCTGAGGGAACAGGGCAGAGCGAACAGCTGAGGGGACATCCATCCATAAATGGGCTGAGGGAACAGGGCAGAGTGAACAGCTGAGGGGACATCCAGCTGAGGGGACATCCATCCATAAATGGGCTGAGGGAACAGGGCAGAGTGAACAGCTGAGGGGACATCCATCCATAAATGGGCTGAGGGAACAGGGCAGAGCGAACAGCTGAGGGGACATCCATCCATAAATGGGCTGAGGGAACAGGGCAGAGTGAACAGCTGAGGGGACATCCATCCATAAATGGGCTGAGGGAACAGGGCAGAGTGAACAGCTGAGGGGACATCCATCCATAAATGGGCTGAGGGAACAGGGCAGAGTGAACAGCTGAGGGGACATCCATCCATAAATGGGCTGAGGGAACAGGGCAGAGCGAACAGCTGAGGGGACATCCATCCATAAATGGGCTGAGGGAACAGGGCAGAGTGAACAGCTGAGGGGACATCCATCCATAAATGGGCTGAGGGAACAGGGCAGAGCGAACAGCTGAGGGGACATCCATCCATAAATGGGCTGAGGGAACAGGGCAGAGTGAACAGCTGAGGGGACATCCTGAGGGAACAGGGCAGAGTGAACAGCTGAGGGGACATCCATCCATAAATGGGCTGAGGGAACAGGGCAGAGTGAACAGCTGAGGGGACATCCATCCATAAATGGGCTGAGGGAACAGGGCAGAGTGAACAGCTGAGGGGACATCCATCCATAAATGGGCTGAGGGAACAGGGCAGAGTGAACAGCTGAGGGGACATCCATCCATAAATGGGCTGAGGGAACAGGGCAGAGTGAACAGCTGAGGGGACATCCATCCATAAATGGGCTGAGGGAACAGGGCAGAGTGAACAGCTGAGGGGACATCCTGAGGGAACAGGGCAGAGTGAACAGCTGAGGGGACATCCATCCATAAATGGGCTGAGGGAACAGGGCAGAGTGAACAGCTGAGGGGACATCCATCCATAAATGGGCTGAGGGAACAGGGCAGAGTGAACAGCTGAGGGGACATCCATCCATAAATGGGCTGAGGGAACAGGGCAGAGTGAACAGCTGAGGGGACATCCATCCATAAATGGGCTGAGGGAACAGGGCAGAGTGAACAGCTGAGGGGACATCCAGCTGAGGGGACATCCATCCTTTCATACACCACTTTGGTAACAAAGAAAACTACTAGTTGTCTCCACCAGGCCGAAGGCACGGGGAGAGAGTATGTTTTGCACTCTGTCCGTCCGTCCGTCCGTCCGTCTGTGAACAGCTAATCTCTGGCACCGTTAACCCGGTCGATGCCAAATTATGCACACACACTCCCTGGAGGCCATGATGAACCTCTGCTGCAAAATTTCCAGAACGGCCTGTTATATAGCGCCACCAGGAGGCCGACTTTTGAAAAACACATTTTTTGATGTTACTCCTCCAGATTCTTGCCCAAAAATCCCGCAAATCGTTACACACTATCTCTATAGTCATGTGTTCAAGATAGATTTTTCTGATATTTTATATTCCATCCTAATTGACTAACATTGGCTTTCATAGTTTGCAGGATTGGCCCTTTTGAAACAAAAAGCCTCAAATCATGAACGCAGCGTGCAATTTACGGGAAATCTTTCACAGACTGTCCTACTCGGCTGAGGAATATATTCCACCCTTTTCACATTGGCCTGTTATAGCGCCACCAACAGGTGGATTTTTGCAAAACACATTTTTGGAACAAAATGCCTCAAATCATCCAATTGCCACCAATGGTGTAAGAACAAATGGCACCCCTTTCACACTTCGTAACTACTTTTTGAATTTTGGCATGGTGTTAGGAATGGGCATAAGGTTTTCAAAAACCATTGCAAACTAATTTGGCTCGCCCCCTAGTGGTCGGTTTGCAATGAAACCACTATTAGATATGTCAGTATATGGTTGGAAGCCCAAATAATTGATAGAAGAGATTTTTCAATGGATTCTGTTACCATTGGGTGTGCTAAATAACATACTAAAAGTTTACGGAAAACGAACAACTTGAAAGGCATCATTTTCCATGCCATGAGAATACTCCTTAAACAACCCAGAGGGGGCAGTGCTAGCCAGATGTTTGTCACTGCTGGAGTGAGGACTTTTAAAGCACTTCTAAGAAATCTAATGTTTAAGTTTATGAAAAGGCTGGATGTGTCAAAAAACAGTATCATTGTAGCACTTTCAAGCCCCTCAGTGAGCTGTTCACGTTATACATCAAGTTTAAGGGTACACTGGCTAAAATGCCTGTATGTTCTGCCTGTGGGTTAAGTTATGTAAGTTATGTATTTGTTTTACATTATTTTATGATTTGTATTGCCTGTTGTATCTCCTGTATGTTAACCCCGTGTATGCATTCCTATGGACCCGAGTCTGCTAATAAAGTTGAATTGAATTGAATAGCACTTTATAGTATATATGTATAGTATAGTATAGTATAGTATAGTATAGTATAGTATAGTATAGTATAGTATAGTATAGTATGTATAGTTTCATTATATAGATATTCCACTACGTTCTCAGCTTACGCATGTTTCATGATAACTACTTTTTGAGTGGTGTAAACCACTCCTACGACTGGCTTTGTTAGTTTACGTGTCTGTCTGTCTGTCTGTCTGTTCGTACCAAAAAATGAGCATGGTTGCTATGGTCACCCAGTTCACACGGGTGTGATTTCATTACGTCAGACATTACGTCAGACGACAGCTGATCAGTCTATATAAGACCTTACACCACTCAGTTCACACAGGTGTGATTTTTATGTATGTGATGTATTGCCATGCTTTTTGTTCTTGCTTAATGTAAATCGCTCTGGATTAAGAGCGTCTGGTAAATGCCTACATTGTAAATTGTGGCGTTTGAAGCACCCAGAAGTGTGGCGGTCAGTGCCGGAAGTACCCTGTTGACTACGGTTGGCTCGTGCTGGAACTCAACTTGAACGTCCGTCCACCTCCATGAACGTCCTGCAGTTCAGCTCTGGCCATGTAGGCCTGTGACATCATGTGGGTCAACCAGTAGGAATCATCGAGAGGGAAAGAAAGAAAGAAAGAAAGACAGACATCATAGACTGGCCATCTGTAAGAGGAAGAGAATGGCAGTGGATTTGGCCTAAATATGGAGTCATGCATCATAGATATATATGTCATAGAGTAGACGACTGGCACCAGACTGGTCACATGAACTCCAAGATTACATTGTTTATTTAAACCTATCTTTGTGTGTGTGTGTGTGTGCATGCGCGCAATGTTTTTGTTTGTTTGTTGTCTTTGCTTTTAGTGGGCTCGCTGTATAAAAAAAAAATCCTTGGCCGACAAAAAATAAATCCTTTGCCTCCAGATTAGCCCTTAATTAACATTAATTAACATTAAGGGTATAAATTCAGACAGACACGCCCATTTGTAGATAACTTGCACTTATTACAGAACGACACTGTAAACATTGAAAGTATTTATTTTTCTGCCTTATATAGACAGGAGTACATAGTTTTATTGAGACATTTTGTTTGCTTTGTGCATGGTTCATGGAGACACCAAGGTAGGAAGCAATTCAAGCCAAAGAAAATTCACCTCAGAAGGGAGGGGAAATGGAGGTGTAGGACAAGACAAGCTCTAACTGTGTGTTGTAATCATAGAGTATATATATAATAGAGACTGAACTGGCGCGAAGCTCCGCCCCCCCAGCTATTCATGTCAGTGGAAGTTGCTCAGTGGCGTTTTGAAGCACCCGGAAGACTGCCGGAAGTCCCTCCCAGGACCTCAACTTTGAGGTCCTGAGTGACGTGGGGGAAACCGAGCGCTCAACGTTAAAGCCCAGCTGCACGGGGTTTCCCGGTCATGAATCCACGGGTCCGCCTGTAGTCCCTCCTCCTACCACTAGGACCCAGAGCTTCAACCTTGGTTGTAACAGCAGGCGACAGCCAGACGGATTCCCCAGAAGTGCTCGTCTGTTAAAACGCACCGTAAGAAAGAAAAGAAGAGTACATCATGGGAAACTATCGTCGTCATCCTCGGCCATCTCCTTGGCAAACTCCAGGTCCTGCTGCTCCCGCTCACGACATTCCTCTGCCGACTCCAGGTCCTTGTTGTAGGCTTTGGGAGGGAACCTCATGGCTTTAACAGACATGTTGTAGATATCCAGACATAAAGAGATCCTCTGATGGAACGCCATCTGAGGTTCTCGGGTCCCATAAATGTCCACGGCCTCTTTTGACTGGACGAAACCCTTCTCATGGTTTATCGCGGCATCTATCACTCCATCATGGATGGCCTTGGCCACTATGTATTCTGCGTCCTTTGGACTGTCCAGGTGTAGTTTGAGAGCAATGTCGGCCAGAGAGATCCTGGAGTAAGACAGACTGATCATACGCACCCCAGTCTTGATGACATTGTGCCTTAGTCGGATTATCAGTGTGTAGGTTCTGTCTGCCTGGAACTTCTCTCCAAACTGTTCCAGGACCTGACTGAACTTGGCCAGGTTCCCTGTTCTCATGACCTGCGTGAGGAGGAAGTAAGGCATGAGTGATCTTTTGAGCGACGGCTGTCTGAACTGCAGTCTTTCAGGAATCTCCCCCAACAACAACTCGACCACTATCAGTAACTTATGGACTGTCTGTTTGAAGCCCACAGCAGTGTGCTGAGGGGCCTTCCTCAGAGCATTGATTAGAGTCGTCCTCGCCTCAGAATACTTCAGCTGGATGGCCTTGATACGACCTGTGTAGTACAGGTATCTGGCCCATTCGTTGTTGTTGGCCAGCTCAGGGAACACAAAATTGGACGCCAGTCTCTCTGCCTGGTCATACAGGTTAAACTGTAGGTAGTTCCTAAGCAGCAGATTCAACAGGACGGCCTGACCGTCAGTATCGTGGCGCAATGCTGCCGTGCGCAGACGCGTGTTGAGGAAGCTGCGGATGGCGCCCAACTGGTTGAGGAACTCGTAGACCCGTGCGTGGTAGTAATAACACTTGGCAGAGATCAGGTCCAGAGCCCTGCGGTTCTGCGACCCAATCTTCTGCATCAGGTCTTCTGAAAGCGTCTGGGCCTCAGAGTATCTCTTGTTGTTGGTGAGGTAGACGACCACTAGAAGCTGTAGATAGGCCTCCACCTCAGGCAGGAGAGGAGTGGAAGCTGCTTTGCCCGTCCTGGGACAGAACTGGACCTGGCTTTCAGTCGTCTCCATGGGCTCTCCCAGGAAACCCAGCAGGCAGTCCCTGGCCGTGGCGTTGCTGGTGTAGAAGCCGGACACGGCTTTGTGCAGAACATTGGAGTTGAGGCGGCGGCAGGTGGAGGGCAGCGCGCGCAGTGCACGGAGAACGAAGCGAGGCTCCTTTCCCGACACAGCCTTCTCTATCTGCTTTACATTCTCATTGATGTCTTCCAGAGTCAGAGCATCAAGCTCCTTGGGGGCTTTGGCCATGTTGTCTGACATCTCTATGTCCTGAGGGCAGGGCCTTGAATCTTTCTCCTTGTCAGCTTTTGAGTCCTTGGGTTTCTCCCGTCGATTTGACAGGGTCATTTTTTCTCCTCCCTGTCTCTGTAACTCTGTCTCTATATTTCCTACTAACTATTCGTATCTCAGTGTCATCCTGTGACTACCAGCAGAATATTGGTATTGAGATCACGTGTTAATAATGGTTGTAATATCTTATAAAGAATGTAGGCTGGTCTGACATCACACAGAACACAAACGGTTGCATACATACCTAGCAATGCCGATTTATGCATAGGCGTTATTATTTGTACACATTTCTCTCTTTAGTTTTTCTGCACTCCTTGAAACTGTCATCCATTTTTGAGGGGCGCTAGCCCCTCCTATATACAGGTTTAATGTTTGTCTTTAGTTCAATGTTTGTTTTGTAAAGGCATTGAGAATGAAGGGCCGCCTTAGATAGCACTTTATGTAGACTTAGATAGCATTTTCTACAGACTTATAGCATGTTACGTAGACAGCACTAGAATTGCATTTGATGTAGTCATAGCACTTTATAGTACATATGTATAGTATAGTATAGTATAGTATTGTTTCATTATATAGATATTCCACTGTTACGTTCTTAGCTTACGCATGTTTCATGATAACTCCTTTTTATGTATGTGATGTATTGCCATGCTTTTTGTTCTTGCGTACTGTAAATCGCTCTGGATTAAGAGCGTCTGATAAATGCCTAAATTGTAAATATTGTCTCTTTATTGTTAATGGCGTTTAATGTTTGTGTTGGCACCGTTTGTTTTATATCACCATTACATCACCTATATAATAAACATGAGTTAGACTTGAAATATTAGCACCCCTCACTTCACACGGGTGTGATTTTTAAAACATCACAAACCCTGACCCTTCAAAAATCCAATAATGCCTCATACAATTTGTAGTAATCTGTGCTCAAAATCAAACAATGCTTTTAGATTATGAACACAGTCAGTCAATAGATAAAAATCACACCCATGTGAAGTGAGGGGAGCTCTTATCATTATCATCATACATCATCTCATGAACAACTGAATTTATGTGACTGGTTAGCCGATTTGCTCATCGACATAAGACGTACATTTTCCCTTCATTGTCAACGGCCTTGAATGGTTGTGTTGCCACAAATTTACGTCATATTTGGCGGACATTTGACCTAATTTCTGACCTATTTCTCCTTTTATTGTCAATGGCAAATATGAGACGTGTGGGGATTACATTTACGTCATATTTGAGGCACAGCCTCACATATGACCTAATTTCTCCTTTCATTGAACTGAAATTAACTGAATTCCTGTGATTAGCCACAACAGGTTGCCTTCTTCAGGGTATAAGAAGGCAACCTGTTTGTTGAAACGTTGGAAAAATAAGGTTTATGGCATCGTGACTACGAGCTGTGCGGCCTCTTTCCTTTCTTACACCGGGGCTCCACCGCGTCGCGTCTCCGTCACCGTCAGGGAATGTTCCCTTTTTAATCAATGAAGGGTGGCTCCACTGCCTGCGTTGCGTGACATTAACGCGTGCATTAAAATTGAACCGGTGTGTTTTTTTACGCACGCAACGGAGACGCATCGCGTCCGGTGGAGCCCTGGCGTTAGTCATAGGTTAACAGACTGAACATTGTAGCACTGTCCAACCCTGCTAAGAGCTCTGTTAGGCTGTCATCCAAGCTATGGGCGGCGGTGGCTCAGGGGTAGAGTGGCTGGATGGTAACCGCAAGGTTGCTAGTTCGAACCCGGGCTCCCCCAGAGTTAGTGTCGAAGTGTCCTTGAGCAAGACAATGAACCCCCAATTGCTCCTGATGTGCTGGTTGGTGCCTTGCATGGTTTCTGCTGCCATCGGTGTATGAATGTGTGTGTGAATGGGTGAATGTAATGCACAATCTATGTAAAGCGCCTTGGATAAAGGCGCTATATAAATGCACCATTTTACCATTTTTATGGATGACTGGCGCTTTAGCCTGTATGTACAGAGATAAGGCAGATGCCGATATGTCCCCTTGTTTATGCTTTTATTTATAGTTTGTTTACCGTTATGTTTTTATGTTTTCTATGTTCTGCCCTATGGACCCCTCTGTGAGTGTCTTGAATAAAGTTTGAATTGAAAAATATTCCAGACAAAATCATGAAAACACGCAAATGACACTGCACGGCGTGCACGCACTACTGTACATATCGACCCACAATTGTAAATTGCAACAAGTTACTTCTGGCTTCGGGGGATCTGTAACATTATTACTTCTGGCTTCGGGGGATCTGTAACATTATTACTTCTGGCTTCAGAGGATCTGTAACATTATTACTTCTGGCTTCGGGGGATCTGTAACATTATTACTTCTGGCTTCGGGGGATCTGTAACATTATTACTTCTGGCTTCGGGGGATCTGTAACATTATTACTTCTGGCTTCGGGGGATCTGTAACATTATTACTTCTGGCTTCGGGGATCTGTAACATTATTACTTCTGGCTTCGGGGGATCTGTAACATTATTACTTCTGGCTTCGGGGGATCTGTAACATTATTACTTCTGGCTTCGGGGATCTGTAACATTATTACTTCTGGCTTCGGGGGATCTGTAACATTATTACTTCTGGCTTCGGGGGATCTGTAACATTATTACTTCTGGCTTCGGGGGATCTGTAACATTATTACTTCTGGCTTCGGGGATCTGTAACATTATTACTTCTGGCTTCGGGGGACCTGTAACATTATTACTTCTGGCTTCGGGGATCTGTAACATTATTACTTCTGGCTTCAGAGGATCTGTAACATTATTACTTCTGGCTTCAGAGGATCTGTAACATTATTACTTCTGGCTTCAGAGGATCTGTAACATTATTACTTCTGGCTTCAGAGGATCTGTAACATTATTACTTCTGGCTTCAGAGGATCTGTAACATTATTACTTCTGGCTTCGGGGGATCTGTAACATTATTACTTGAAATGTATGTTATAGATCAAGATGTTTATACATTTGAAAATTTGAAATGGGACATTCTGCATAATGAGTACTTTTACTTTTGGTACTTTAAGTACATTTTGATGACAATACTTTAGTAGTCAAGTACATTTTTAACTCAGGACTTTTACTTGTAACAGAGTATTTATATATTGTAGTATTGATACTTTTACTCATTCCCCATGGGCGGCCAGGCCAGAGAAGCAGTAGACTCTTTACTCTTTACTCGAGTAAAACATTTGATTACTTTTTCCACCACTGCCCAGTCATAACAGCTGAAGCTGAGCGGTTTCTACAAAGAGAACCAAGATATTTATACGAACAGGAACATGTGAATGCACTTGCCACGCGTTCTCCATGGAGAGCATTCTTGTTTTCAATGATCGATACGTTTTGAAGGAAACATGTATAGTGAGTGATATATTATTTATCTGCAGTACACTTTATTCTGAATTACACACACACACACACACACACACACACATCTCCAATTTTAAGTAGTTTATTCTTTATTTGCTGCATCTGTTATACAAATTGTAACTACCTACATCAGATTGACTGTGAGAGACTTTGAGGTGAACAGTCTAACAGACAACTCATCTGTTGAGTGTTGATGATAACTGTGGAATGGCTTAAGCAATGCTTGTCTTATGCTACCATCTAGTGGTGACAGGTGGTATTGCTACATGCATCTGACCTGAAACTAACACATTGTAAAATAATACAGTAATGTGACAATGTCAAGAGCTAGCTGGTCAAGATAAATCTTCCTTTGAATGGCCATCGTCACAAGTGAGCAGCTCAGTATACTACTTGGGAACGATACAAGTTGGGAATGCAGTACGCTGTACCCATTTGTGTCCCTTGTACTGTATGCCGATATATTGACTTCCGTGACAAACATGCCAAAATATAGAGTTCAGGTCAGCATATGACATCAGTACTACAGTATGACATCATCGATGACATCAGGGTACTCCATATAAGGACATTTGCAGATGTATCAATATTCTTTGGAGATGCGCTGGTGGAATGGAACCAAATGGACTAAATTATTTTCGCTGCTATGCCACCAAAATGTGGAACGCCCTACCAACAGTCATTAAGACATGCAAATCCCTTGACTCCTTCAAAACCGCTCTCAAAGGGCACCTACGGACGGCTGCAATTCGAAACTGGCCCCCGTAAAATCTGAATCCCCCACCACCACCCACCCCTTTTCCCCTCACTGTATTTTTCGTTTCCCTTTTACCTCCTTTATGATGAATTCCTGTTCTGTTCTTTGACTATATAGAAGTGTCTATTTGTACGTCTCTAAATGTTTTGATGAATTGAACAAGGTGGACCCTCTTGTAAACAAGTGTAATGCTTAATTGGGTCGTCCACTCACAGTTAACAGTCTTTGTATTGAGTTTGTGCTTGAAATGTACTGTAATTCTGCAAACTGTTAATAAATATTTCAATCAATCAAACAAAAAAACCCTTACAGGACTATAATGAGTGTGTGCAAATGGAACCAAATGGACCCTTACAGGTCTGAGTGTGTACAGAAACAAATGGAACCAAATGGACCCTTGCAGGTCTGTATCAAAGTGTGTACAAATGTTGCCAATATTTGGCCAGTGGTTCAGTCAGATAACTCACGGATAGATTGGATATGGGTCTTGCAAACACTGTCCACCCACCCCTAGTAATGCAGCATACTGTATTAACCCCTCGAGTATATCTGACTGAACTAACTCCGCAAGCTACAGTACGTATCATTTATAGTGTAATCTGTTGATTAATGTTGATATGGAGAACCGCTAACCTAATGTATACCTGTCTGAGGGTCCAATTCTGTTTTGTTTTAATAATTTCTATCCCACAATTTTATAACCCATTTTTCAAAGCAAAGTTACTATATTTACCCAGGGTAACTGGACTAAGCATCAGATACTTGTTTACAGCCAGGCCCTGCTCATAGAACATTTCATGGTAGTTGTTCAATGCCTTGCTCAAGGGCACTTCAGCGGTAGTAATTTTAACGTGCCGGTCCGGGGATACGAACTGGCGACCTTCCGGTATCAAGACCGCTCCGCAATCCGTTCGGCCACCGCTGCCACTAACACCCCTGTGTCAATTATCTAATGTGATCCTGGGCTCTAAAAAAACATTTATTTTAATATAACATAATATTTTGGACCAAACAAATAATTACGAAGAAGAAAAACAACAAAAAGAGTGTTGTAACGTGCCGTTTTTTTCTTCTAATTATTTGTTTGGCCCAAAACATTGTGTTTGTCACAACTTGAGTCGGCTTTGTCCGCAGCGTAAACGTCTTTAAATAAATACTTTTTGAAAAGTCTATGAGGAAAATGAACGGGGAATTATTTTCCGGGTCTCTCGAGGGGGCGGGACAGTGACGCTCTATTGTCACAGTAATGGGATGTCAAACTTATTACTAATACTAATGTATATTGTTTGACAAATACCAAGCCACCAGATGAAAATGTACTTAAATAAATAAAACAATAAAATAATAATCATTATTATTTATCTCAGAATTATGCTGTCGCCAAACAAAGTCATTGTTCCACTGTGAATACATGTTCAGAGTCTGTTGAGGGACGCTGGGTTTTATACACAAATCTTCAAAGTCTTTACCTTGGATGCTCCGCACTTCACTAGCAGCCATGTTCTGGACTTGGTCTGGTCTTTACCTTGGATGCTCCGCACCTCACTAGCAGCCATGTTCTGGACTTGGTCTGGTCTTTACCTTGGATGCTCCGCACCTCACTAGCAGCCACGTTCTGGACTTGGTCTGGTCTTTACCTTGGATGCTCCGCACCTCACTAGCAGCCATGTTCTGGACTTGGTCTGGTCTTTACCTTGGATGCTCCGCACCTCACTAGCAGCCATGTTCTGGACTTGGTCTGGTCTTTACCTTGGATGCTCCGCACCTCACTAGCAGCCATGTTCTGGACTTGGTCTGGTCCCATGGATGCTCCGCACCTCACTAGCAGCCATGTTCTGGACTTGGTCTGGTCCCATGGATGCTCCGCACCTCACTAGCAGCCACGTTCTGGACTTGGTCTGGTCCCTTGGATGCTCCGCACCTCACTAGCAGCCATGTTCTGGACTTGGTCTGGTCTTTACCTTGGATGCTCCGCACCTCACTAGCAGCCATGTTCTGGACTTGGTCTGGTCTTTACCTTGGATGCTCCGCACCTCACTAGCAGCCATGTTCTGGACTTGGTCTGGTCTTTACCTTGGATGCTCCGCACCTCACTAGCAGCCATGTTCTGGACTTGGATGCTCCGCACCTCACTAGCAGCCATGTTCTGGACTTGGTCTTTACCTTGGATGCTCCGCACCTCACTAGCAGCCATGTTCTGGACTTGGTCTGGTCCCAATTCCCTAATTGGCCCAAGTGCAGCATCCTTGGCTAATGAAGTGAGATCGCTTCCAGAGTATCCCTCAGTCACCTTTGCTAAATGGGCCATCTCTCGTGTGTTAAGTGGATTCCCGTGCTTTCCCAAAAGATGTCTGAGCAACATGAATCTTGTCTCCTCATTTGGTAAAGTCACATAGATTATCTTTGTAAAGCGCCTGAGTACTGCTTCATCAAGCTCCTGGGGCCTGTTAGTGGCACCCATTACCAACACTCTGGCATCTCCTCCTGAGTGAACCCCGTCGAACTCAATGAGGAACTCGGTTTTTAATCGACGACTGGCATCATGTTCTCCTTTGCTTCTTTCACAAAGCAGGCTGTCGATTTCATCAATAAAGATGATCGAAGGCTGTACTTCCCTGGCAACAGCGAACAACGCTCTGACAAGCTTCTCACCTTCTCCAAAGTATTTAGAGGTCAAACTGGCAGCACTGATGTTGAAGAAATGAGCATTTGACTCCTTTGCAACAGCTTTAGCCAACATGGTCTTCCCATTTCCCGGAGGACAAAATAAAAGCAAGCCGTGCGCTGGACTTCTCAGGCAAGTAAACAGCTCTGGATTTAATGAAGGAAGGTTAACAATCTCCTGGAGTGCTTGCTTGGCCAGGTCCTGCCCAGCAATGTCTTCAAAGCATATTGTGCCACTGTCAACAATTTCATCAAGGATCAAATTAGCCAATTTGCTGTCCACAGTCTTAAAGTTTTTCATGTCTGTCTTTTTGGGCTGCTTCATAGTTGATTTTCCATTTTTCACTTTTCGCACATGTGGAGTGTCCTTGATGTCAATGGGTCTGGGAGCAGGACTGGTAGTAGTGGAGGGTTTGATGTGATTGCATGCACCTGGTCCAACCTGTCTTTTTAGATCAGGCTTCGACTGGGGTGGAAGATCCGTTGGGACATTCTGAGGACTGGGGTGGAAGATCCGTTGGGACATTCTGAGGATGGGTTTTCCTCTTAGATCCGTTGGGACATTCTGAGGATGGGTTTTCCTCTTAGATCCGTTGGGACATTCTGAGGATGGGTTTTCCTCTTAGATCCGTTGGGACATTCTGAGGATGGGTTTTCCTCTTAGATCCGTTGGGACATTCTGAGGACTGGGGTGGAAGATCCGGTGGGACATTCTGAGGATGGGTTTTCCTCTTAGATGCCAGTTCATCTTCCAAGATGTTAAGTCTTTCTTTTGCCCTGTGGAGATAAGTCACCATTTTCACTTTTGCCTGATCATACTGCTCTCCTTGTCCTGACCTCAACAGCAATACCGCTTTCAAACTCTGCAATGCTTTTCTTGTACCACTGAACAGCTTCTTCCTTCACACCTGTATCATCTTCAGCTTCTTCCTTCACACCTGTACCACTGAACGGCTTCTTCCTTCACACCTGTATCCACTGAACGGCTTCTTCCTTCACACCTGTATCCACTGAACGGCTTCTTCCACCTTCAGTCGATGCTTCATATCCATATGAGTGAAAAGGCTGGGGTGATCGGTTTATTTTTCAAACACAGTTCTTATATGAAGCGACCTAAAATCGCCCTATGGAGATTTCACTGCAAATAAAAAAATACATGAACCTGTGTATAGGCGCCCTCTACTGAAAGTGACATCAGACTCCGGTGCTCTATACGATTCACTGATTTAAAATCGATACAGTAACTATTTAGCAAAGACATGAAATCTGTGTGAAACACAAATAGAGCAGTTTTTAAGGGAAACATTTATTATGGATATAAAGTAAACACAGTGAATCTCTGCCAAATACATGGACATTATATGTGAACACATATGGACAAACCTGCAGGAATCATATTTTGTCATTTAAATTGAAGCATTTAACTCCCATATGATATGGTTATATTCATGTAGAAAATGGATCTGAAAAAATAAACACAATTCTAAATCTGACAATTGCAAAGAGTTATTCAAACAACAAAGTATATGCAAACAAAGCAAATTAAATAGCACTAAATTACAGTACAGTGCTGAGTACAGTATTTGCATCCATGGGACCCCCAGAAAGGTCCACGGATGGGTCCATGATCAATAATCTGAGTTTTGGGATGCAAAATGCACCCCATTAGCATCACTGACCAGCCCAGAGGTCATGACCTCTGACCTGGTGAGTGACCAGCCCAGAGCAAGGAAGCTTAAGGAAAGGAAATGGTCACGTGACTGGGCTGCGCCATGACACTTTCATGGACACTTTCATGGGAGCCAAAACTCACACCGGAAGTTCAATGAATACATGGCAGTGAATGGATCCGGCTGGACCAGCTCATAACAAACATTATTTCTGAACAATTGAGACTTTTGTCATATAATCTTTTCAGGAATATAAAAGAAGACATATCACAAGTCGTTTTCTAATCACTTGCTTTTCGATGTGCACAGAGTGCACAGTATATAATTGTATTTGAGGATCTAAACAGCGGCAGGTATCGTCTCTGGCTCGGAGCAGGGCCGCTTTTAGGGTAGTGCGAATGGTGCGGTCGCACAGGGCGTCGCGCATGCGAGGCCTCGCGCTAGGCAGCGTAAAAAAATAAATAATAATATAATACAAAAATAATAATAATAACTTTCCATCTCAGAGTCAGAGCTAAAATACAAAAAATCGGCCACATTTTGCTTACATATGATATTTCACATGACAGATTTGAGTGCCTCCCTCCCAGCCCCAGGCTCCTCTATACTCTTCCTATAGGCTCAGTCTGTGTGAATGCGTGATCAATCAAATGCTGCAGCGCACGTGAGTGACGTCACCCCATTCGACTGGTATCACCCCATATCATCGGCGAAATCATCCGTTATCAGCACGTTTGAATGGGGCCAGAATGTCCATACTGGTATCCTCACTGTTCAGTATGTCATTATCTGCGATTGTAGCATTGTCATTAGCACTGATGTCCTGACGGAGGCGCGCCGTGTCTGGTGGCCATGAGCTACGTGAGGCACCGCCGAGCAAGGCGCTAGCCGAGCGAGTCGCCGTGCCGAGCGTTGCGAAGGCCACCAGACCCGAGTTACGTCCTGATAGACAGAGAATAGTATATATTAGTAGCTCCTAGTTCCATCATGCACCAAAATAACACCAGGGGGGAACCTTGACCAGGCTATGTGGTGAGGATGCCAGTATGGACATTCTGGCCCCATTCAAACGTGCTGATAACAGATGATTTCGCCGATTATATGGGGTGATACCAGTCGAATCGGCTGGTGACGTGGTGTAAACAATGTCGGTGCTACCATGGTTCATTGCGGTGTGCCAGTTTGGAGGGAAACTTGAATTTTGGAACAGGTAACACACAAATAATGTCGAGACAACGCGATAAATGGAGGAGATTTGCCTCAGGATCCGAAAAAGAGAAAAAAGCAAAGAAAAAGGAAGCATTCAATGCTACGCTAAGAGGTTCATTTGACAGATTCATCACCAAAATCACCGATCCGACGGTTCCGACCGAGCCCCAACCAGGGCCTCGCGTAGAGACAACCGGGAATGATGTTTTGGAGGCAGGCGAAGGTAGCAGCAGCTCCGCCGCCGGCAGCAGCACGAGCAGAGCTGCCCACTGTGCTCAGCCCAGGCCCGGCCGCCCGGTCAGAACCACGAGCAGCAGTGAAAATGAGGAAGAGGAGGCCGCCCCCTCTCACGTAGCCAGTAGTAGCATAATGCCCTTCTTTTATTCTATCATTTTCTGTAGGCTACAGCACCAATATTTTATCTGAAAGGCGCTTCATGAATGAACTTATTTTATAGGTGACGACAAATACGAGCAGGCTGAGCAGCCATGAAAATGAGGAAGAGGGCGAGGCCGCCCCCTCTCAGGTATCCAGTAGCCTAATGCCCTTTTATTCTATCATTTTATGTACAGCACCAATATTTTATCTGAAAGGGGCTTCATGAATGAACTTATCTTAACTTATAGGTGACGACAAATATGAGCAGCCATGAAAATGAGGAGGAGGGCGAGGCCGCCGCCGCCTCTCAGGTGATGTTCTTGTTTTTTTTCTATGTTTTACAGCACCTTACTTAGCAATTGTTTTCAAAGACGCTTTATTAATAAAATTACCGTACCTTACAGGACGAAGATGCAAGCACTGAAGAGGATGAGGACTCGCAGCGCGAGGCTCCAGTTCATGTTGAAAATAGCAGCAGCAGCGCTGAGAGTGAAACTGAGTCCCAGTTAATGGACAGTCACACAGTGACAGACACAGGTGGTGTCGATGATATTGATGATGACGCAAGGCAAGTCGAGGCAATGTATGATGATGTTGGTAATTGGCCAGAATATTTGGACACTAAAGTTCGAGATATGCTTATTAGAAGAGGTCCTCAAAAGATGAAACCAGGATTTTGTTATCCAAAAAACAAAGAAAACAAAAGACACTTTAGTGAGGCTTTGTATATCCGAGAACTGCCAAATGGAGAAATAAATGACAGAAAGTGCCTTACCTACTCTCAGAAAGTGGACAAAGCATTTTGCTTTTGCTGCAAACTCTTCAGCGTGAAGAAGAGTGCAGTGACATCACAACTAGCTGATAAGGGTGTCAACGATTGGGTTCATATAACTGGTAAACTGAAATCACACGAAACATCCCCAGATCATATCTCAAGCACATTAAAATGGAGAGAAGCAACAACGCGACTGGAAACAAATACGGGCATAGATGCGTTGCAACAAAGGGAAATGGACAGAGAGAAAGCGCATTGGCAGGCCGTGTTAACCCGTATTGTCGCAGCAGTTCAATTTCTGGCAGAGCATAATATGGCATTTAGAGGAACGAATAATAAGCTTTATGAAAAAAGCAATGGCAACTTTTTAGGCTGCATACAAATGTTCGCCAAATTTGATCCAACTATACAAGAGCATGTCAGACGAATAAAAAACAAAGAAACACATCAACATTATTTGGGATCGGAAATCCAAAACGAAATTATTGGTATCATGGCTGCAAACGTTAAAAACTCCATCCTTAATGATACAAAGACAGCAAAATATTTTTCATGATTCTAGACTGCACACCAGATATGAGCCATCAAGAGCAGATGTCGATGGTATTGCGTTTTGTTAATATGCACTCCGACGAGCCAAAGATAGAAGTGACTGTGGAGGAACATTTTGTAGATTTCTTTGTGACAACTGACCAAACTGGACGAGGACTGACAGATTCTATTCTGGCTAAACTGCAGGAGCTTGGTCTCAATATAAGCGATTGCAGAGGACAGGGCTATGACAATGGTTCAAATATGAAAGGTCAGAATAACGGCGTCCAGGCTCACATACTCCGTCTCAACCCCCGTGCTTATTGCATGCCCTGCGGTTGTCACAGCTTGAACTTGATGCTTGGAGACATGGCAAAATGTTGTCCAAAAGCAATGACATTCTTTGGTACTGTACAACGTGTATATACAATATTTTCCGCTTCGGTTAAACGTTGGGAAATATTGAACAAGCATGTTTCTTTCAGCGTTAAAAAGTTATCCGAAACAAGATGGGAATGTCGGGTTGAGAGCGTGAAAGCAATACGGTACCAACTTAAAGACATTAAGGCTGCGTTGCTTGAAGTGGCAGAGAGCACTAATGAACCTAAAATTAAAAGTGAGGCCCACTCGCTGATTAACTATGAGCTGAAAAGTTTTGAATTCATTCTTGGCATGATTATTTGGTATGACATGTTGTTTGCTGTAAACACTGTGAGTAAGAATATGCAGTCTAAGGATATGCAGCTGGATGTGGCTTTGTCTGATATTAAGGGACTGATTAAATTCATGACGAAATACAAAGCAACTGGATTTACCTCTGCAAACGTAACAGCAAAAGAGATTGCTGCAGAGATGAATGTTGAGGCAGTTTTCAGGGAGACACGTGCGCGAAAAAGAGACGCGCTTGGTATCCCACTATCTGCAGAGCGCCTATTCGAAACGGAATACTTCATTAAAATAGTGGACCAGGCACTCTCAGCACTAAGCTCGAGGTTTAAGCAATTGCAACAATTCGAGGACACATTTGGATTTATTTTTAACCTATCCAAACTTCGTGGAATAGATGACACTGAA
Source organism: Electrona antarctica (assembly GCF_951216825.1). Lineage (NCBI taxonomy): Eukaryota > Metazoa > Chordata > Actinopteri > Myctophiformes > Myctophidae > Electrona > Electrona antarctica. The sequence goes on along the minus strand of NC_136810.1, from coordinate 1,154,512 downwards.
CTGATGGAAAAGTGTAAGGCTTTGAGCACGTCTCTGACAGATGGAACGTCTAAGGACATAGACGGAGAGGACATGTTCAATGAACTGCGCATATTGTGCGAAACCGTGCCCGAAGAAGCCACGACTGCGTTGCAAACGCTGCAGTTTCTAAAAACAAGGAACGAGACATTCCCTAACTGCGAAATTGCCCTTCGTATCTTGTTAACAACCCCTGTCACAGTGGCATCTGGGGAGCGCAGTTTCAGCAAGTTAAAACTAATAAAGAACTATTTGCGCACCACAATGTCCCAGGAGCGCCTGTGTGGACTTTCCATCATAGCAATAGAGCAGGACGTTGTCGCTACATTAGAATATAAAGATATTATTTCAGAATTCGCGGCAAGGAAAGCGAGGAGGAAAATCCTCACATAATTCTCTTCTCCTTTTTTTGTGTGGAATGGCAATGGCTGATTATTGCATGTGAACGATGTTGTATAATAAACAAGCATACAAACTCATGTCATGTTAAGGCTTCATTATTGATCAAACATGATGTATAAACTAACAGTGTAAAACGTGCAGTATATATTTTTTTCTTCACATTAAGCCTTTTTTTTTTTTTTATAACTGTATAGCTTCCTTACAACAAATAAAATAACATAATGTGGACCACAATCTCTGCTAAATTGGGCAGTGCATGTCAATTTATTACTCATTGGAGATGAGAACCTGGCTTAATATGTGTAGGAAAGTGAAGGCAAAAGTAAGTATTAATTAATTAATGAATTCATTTTAAAAAATTGCGCGCGCGCATTGTTCCCCCCGAAATATCGCACAGGGCCTCGCATTTCTCCCAGATGCCTCTGGCTCGGAGGTATCGCAAGATTTGGCTGCCAGACAGGAAACGGTGGGAAGTCTCGCGATACTTGGCACATCAGAAAGGTACTGTGTTCTCTTTAGATACCATACCTAGTCTATATAATTACACAGTGTACACATCGAAAAGCAACAGAGCAGACAATAATGTGTTACGGGTCTCAGTCTTTCAGAAATAGTGTTTGTTCATGAGCTGGTCACTGAGCTCTCATTGACTCCAGTGCATTCTGGCGAACTTCCGGGTGTAGTTTGGCTCCCATGAAAGCATCCATGAAAGTGTCATGGCGCAGCCCAGTCACGTGACCATGTCCATTCCTTCTCTAAGCTTCCTTGGCCCAGAGGTCATGTGATGTCATCGCTTGCTGTCACCAATCAGAAGAAGCAGTGGACTGAGGGTCGGGAGACACAGCTTGGCAACACATTATGTTTGAAAATTAACCTGATGCTGCCCATTCTACAAATGTCTTCTAAATCCTAATATCTTTCTGAAAAACTTGTTTTGCAGTGTTTCTCAATACGTTTTTACGTACATTAACATGATTTTATTATTATTTATTTATTTGATCGTGGACCCCCATCTCAAAATATTTTGTTCCAGGGACTTCCAGAAGCAAAGATTATAGTTAACAATCTATCCATCCATTCATCTTCAACCGCATATCAGTAGTCGGATCACCGGGACAACAGCTCCACCAGAGTGCTCCAGACTTCCCTCTCCAGAGATTAGTGACTTCCTCCTGGGGTATCACGAGACATTCTAAGGCCAGTGAGTCGATGTGTTTCCTCCAACTGCGCCTTGGTCTGCCCCGGGGTCTCCTCCCAGTGGAGTTAAAAATGTAAAAAAATCAAAAATAATAATCTCCCAGTTAACTGACTGAAACTCGTGCCACACTGTTAACATTGTGACAGGAGCTTTTCTCCAGTGTGGACACGCTGGTGTTGGTTCAGATTACTTAAATCTGTGAAACTCTTGTCACAGTGTTTACAGTGGAAAGGTTTTTCTCCAGTGTGGATACGCTGGTGTCTGTTCAGGTCACCAGACCGAGTGAAACTCTTGTCACATTGTTTACAGTGGAAAGGTTTTTCTCCAGTGTGGATACGCTGGTGTCTGTTCAGGTCACCTGACCGACTGAAACTCTTGTCACAGTGTTTACAGTGGAAAGGTTTTTCTCCAGTGTGGAAATGCTGATGTGACTTCAGAGTACTTGAGTGAGTGAAACTCAAGACACAATGTTTACAGTGGAAAGGTTTTTCTCCAGTGTGGATACGCTGATGTGACTTCAGGTGAACTGACCGAGTGAAACTCTTGTCACAGTGTTTACAGTGGAAAGGTTTTTCTCCAGTGTGGAAATGCTGATGTGACTTCAGAGTACTTGAATCTGTGAAACTCTTGTCACAATGTTGACAGTGGTAAGGTTTCTCTGCAGTGTGGATACGCTGGTGTTTGTTCAGGTTACTTGAATTCATGAAACTCTTGTCACAATGTTTACAGTGGAAAGGTTTTTCTCCTGTGTGTATACGCTGGTGTGACTTCAGAGAACTTGACTGAGTGAAACTCTTGTCACAATACTTACAGTGGAAAGGTTTTTCTCCAGTGTGGACACGCTGGTGTTGGTTCAGGTGACTTGACTGAGTGAAACTCTTGTCACAATGTTTACAATTAAAAGGTTTTTCTCCAGTGTGGATACGCTGGTGTCTTTTCAGGTTACTTGAATTCATGAAACTTGTGTCACAAGGTTTACAGTAAAAAGGTGTTTCTCCTGTGTCGACACCTCCACTTGTCTCCCCCCAATCATCACTGTCTTCAGTGACGTCAGTGTCAGATTCAAGTTTAACTTCAAAGAAGTGTGAAGAGATGTCTTCATCAGCTTCACTTTTCACTGCTATTATTGTCAACATTGACCCACCAGACTCCTCTTGTCTTTGAAGTTGCTCCTCCTGTTCCTCTATAATGTGCGAAGGCTCCGTTTCCTCCTGGAGCAGACTGGGGCTCCTCTCCTGTTCCGGAGAAACTTCCTCTTTACACACAAACATGTGTTCAGTTGAGGTGCTGGCTAGAGGGGTCTTTCTGTTTTCATCATCTTCAATTTTTACAGCTACTAATGTCAACATTGACCCATCACCTTCCGCTGGTCTTTGAAATAGCATCTCCTGTTCATCTTTAATCTGTGGAGCTTCTAGTTTCACCTGGACCAGACTGGGGCTCCTCTCCTGCTGTTCCTCTTTAATCTGTGGAGGTTCTAGTTTCACCTGGACCAGACTCAGGCTCCCCTCCTGCTGTTCATATTTAATCTGTGGAGGTTCTAGTTTCACCTGGACCAGACTGGGACTCCTCTCCTGCTGTTCATCTTTAATCTGTGGAGGTTCTAGTTTCACCTGGACCAGACCGGGACTCCTCTCCTGCTGTTCATATTTAATCTGTGGAGGTTCTAGTTTCACCTGGACCAGACCGGGACTCCTCTCCTGCTGTTCCTCTTTAATCTGTGGAGGTTCTAGTTTCACCTGGACCAGACCGGGACTCCTCTCCTGCTGTTCATCTTTAATCTGTGGAGGTTCTAGTTTCACCTGGACCAGACTGGGACTCCTCTCCTGCTGTTCCTCTTTAATCTTTGGAGGTTCTAGTTTCACCTGGACCAGACCGAGGCTCCTCCACTGCTGTTCAGGGGAAACCTCCTCCTTACACACAGGGAGGTCTGTGAAATCTAGGAGGAGAGGGGAGGTAACATCAGCAGAGAGAAAATTGTGTTTTCTGATTGGATAAGATTGATTCTTCTACTTACTTACTTATTTGTTTTGTTATATTGTCTAGTGTTATAATTAATTAGATTATCTATTTATATATCTATTAATGATGGGCAGTTTCCCAAATTTTAAACCAGGGTTTATGCGGGTGCATGTGTTTGGTCCGACGTAGTAACAGTCCGACAGGCATTAGTCTGACACCCTACCCAAAACCCAAACCCTAAATCTAACCTCACAGGAAGCCACGGGTTAGTTTTTACCTGCCATGCATGTCGGGAGCCACGGGTTACTTTACTATCCATGTCTCACGCTGCTTTTTAGCTCTGCTTGACTTATTTTGCTTTAACTTTTTTATCTTTTGTTTAAATACAAATTAAATAAATACAAATTAAATAAATTTAACATGCAATCAAAGACTGCTATTACAGTCTATCGCCACAAGCTGGCTGGACTCCTTTCCACAATACACAGTCAGTCTAAAAGGAACGCATATTGGCTTTGACTTTTTACAGGGGCCAGTTCCGAATTGCAGGAACACCTTTTTAGAGCCGTTTTGAAGGACAGTAAGGATTCACACTTATTTATGACTGTTGGTAGCGTGTTCCAATTTCTTTACAGTGTCATTGCAGGCGCAACCCCACGCCGTCACTTTCCAGGGGGCGGACCAGGCGGGTGATTAATTGATATATGATGTTTTGCAATTCTTCATTGTATTGTAAAGTGGTTCGACAAATCAGACCCTTCCTCACCAAGGAGTCAGCCCAGCTCCTTATCCAGACATCAGTCTTATAAAAACATTTGTAACTCCCTCCTTACTAGAGTTCTCAAGCTCTGCCCGAACCAGACCAGGCCCGACCTGCGATTACACCGTTTTAAAGTGAATTTTCATGACAAGCAACTCAGCTATCGGTGCACTGGCTGTTCAAAGGTAACTTTAAGGCTCATACATAGTCTGGATTTGTGGTGTTGAGGTGCCCACCGAACTACAACATGACGTCACGAGCCGCGGTGAAGAGCAAACCACCGCCCCAGCCCCTCTCTGTTTTTACGCACTGTTTTTTCGGTGGTGAGGTGACCACCGCTCCGGTGGTCAGCTCACCACCGGAGCGGTGGTCACCTCACCACCGAAAATCCAGACCATGAATGAGCCTTTAAACATAGTCAGTCTAGCCTGAAAGACGCCCGTATATTGTTGGCATTCAACCTGTTAACACATTCCCTCCCATTAACATAGGCGGGATTGTGAGTCCAGTGCCAATGTAATGCGCAAAAAGACTGGGACTGGGAGACTGGGATAGCAGCAGCCTAAATAATCAATGACGAACCGAACGTGCATTTCTGCTTTCACGAACAGTTAACAGTTAACAATAATTTAATTTCCTTTGTCGCTCAAATATCGGCTGAACTTGAAGTGGATGTTTCAGTGAGGAAGTAATTTGCAGTTCGCACCTCAGCTCCTCTGTGATGCGTGGAGAAGCTATAGCCCGCCCTAAGTTGCTTCTGATTGGTTTGTATACGTGGTGCGGCTGGTTCCTTTCGTTGGATTGGTTAACTCGCCAGTAAATCAGAGGCAGAATAGGGCGGGCTCACCATGTCCCTGGAAAATATTATAATGTAGTCTAGTGACTAGTGAGACTGTGAGAGTGGAAAATAAGCGTGTGAAATGGCAAGTGTGTTGTGGTGGGTGGTGGTAAATTGCGTATACACTGTCCCGACTGTTTATTTAGTCGGGACAGTGTATATTAATGAACATTACATTCAAAATGCAGTGTAAATATACCAGATTTAGCAAAACATGCTAATTTCCATCTGCAGTCCCCAGACATCAAATAATACAAACAGGACTGACATACAGGACATAGCATACAAATACCTAGTACATTTCAAACGTAATAAGATAAAATATATAAAATATAAAATAATCATGAATGGTTGCAGCTTTGATTTTCAAGCAACCATTTTTTTCAGATTGTATTTAAAGGAGGAAAATGTAGCACATTCCCTTATATGCAGAGGAAGTCCATTCCATTTTACACAGCCCTGTACTGAGAGGACATTTTGGCCGAATGTTGATTGCCGGTGCGGCACTTCGCAGTCTCCTCGAGTTGTTGCTCTGGTACTGATTCCCCTATCAGGCTTTCGTTTGATGAATTCACTTAGGGGGGGCGGGCACAGACCATGTAGGGTCTTGTATATGACCCCAACCTGTTTGAAAATGTTAAAGTTTCTCACTCTCAAAGGGTGAGACTTTGGCAGCCCTGCCATCTGTTGGCAGTGGCAAAGATTTCAGCACTTGTGCATCCAAGGTACAACAGGACAGTTACAGAGGAGCACATATTTAACTAGCTGTAAATTAAACGGTACATACCCATCCTGTACAACTTTACTACGGGTTGCAACGTTGCATCAAACAGTCCATGTCCCTGGTCCATCTGCCGCTGCTCCTCTGACCGTGCAAAATATATTTTGGAGGCCATCTCTCCTGATGGCGTGAGATCTCCTCCTGTGGTGCTCTGTGGAAATCACCAACAGAAAATAATGTTTTAGTCATCATTCAGCAACCTGAATGATAACAGCACCCTGACATGCTGTGTCCATCTCCATCGGACAGAGATGCTTCACGTATGCACGCGTAAACACACAATATGGTAAATGAGTCTGAAATATCATTATATCCATCATTCATGAGAAAACAGTTGTTGCTGGTGGCCATCTTGAGAATTGGCGGCCATCTTGAATATTTAATGACAATTTTCAATCAAGCAAAAGACACTTACCAAATACTAAATAAGTCTAAAATATCATATTATAGGCCTATCCATCATTCATAAGAAAACAGTTGTTGCTGGCGGCCATTTTGAAAAATGGCTGCCATGGGTGATGCCTCCACCTCCAATTATTTTTAGGATGCCTTTGCTTTAATCTCAAACTGAATAATTGTTCTTGTTATCTGCTGCACTATTCCCATTCTCTCTCTCTCTCCCCCCCCCTCTCTCTCTCCCCCTCTCTCTCTCTCTCTCTCTCCCCCCCCTCTCTCTCCCCCTCTCTCTCTCTCTCCCCCTCTCTCTCTCTCCCCGCATCAGGGTAGAACATGCCTACTACAGGACAGTGGACAATCTAGAAGCTTTTGGTGCAACATGGGCTGTGGGAGGGGTGATGTGTATGGTGGGGGAGCATGGGGAACTAATTCTCTCGTTTTAATATTTAATATGTATTCTTAAAATCTCTCTCCCCCCTCTCTCTCTCCCCCTCTCTCTCTCCCCTTCTCTCTCTCTCTCTCTCTCTCTCTCTCTCTCTCTCTCTCTCTCTCTCTCTCTCTCTCTCTCTCTCTCTCTCTCTCTCTCTCTCTCTCTCTCTCTCTCTCTCTCTCTCTCTCCCTCTCTCCCTCTCTCTCTCTCTCTCCCTCTCTCCCTCTCTCCCTCTCTCTCCCTCTCTCCACTACAATTCTACAACGTGACGTTATGGTTACATTAATAATAGTGGCATCAACAAGTTGCAACCAAACAATGCATATTATTATTACTGCTGCTGCATCAAGTATTAACTACTGGTTTTTATGATCACAGTTATTATATCAAACAAGTAGATACAATAGTAAATATAGTCGCTCTGGATTAAGAGCGTCTGCTAAATGCCTAAATTGTAAATTGTATAATGACTCGTGCTCCATCTTAAAAGATGAGCAAATATCAAAGATAAATAGATGGAAAACACAACGTGAATCAGTTCATCATCTTACCTGGTGCTGTGTTTCAGTTTCAGTGGTTGAGCTGCTAACAAACGTCCTCCTGCTGCTTAACGACGACACTGTTTTCAAACGTCACCTTTTATTATTATTAAAGTGTCAACAGTCCTTTTAGTTTCATTATTAAAGTGTCAACAACAGTCGGCGAACACACATACTGTTGTGCACATGCGCACTAGCGCTGCTGCTGGAGTGTGCACGTAGCATAAACGGTCACTAGGGGGAGCCATGGTACAGCGTAATATGCAGCATAGGAGGCCTAATTGTATTATAGTGGTTTTCAACCAGGAGAGTTGTTAACCAAATTGGACACTTATTAGATATTTAACCCTTATCTTTAACTCTTGAGAGCATTATGGAACCAAATTAATGTCATGTGACGCTCCCAAGAGTTAATTACTGTTAAACATCTGCATTACTTAATTTACAATTGATTGAAATATGAATTAACAGTTTGCAGAATTACAGTACATTTCAAGCACAATTCAATACAAAGACTGTTAACTGTGAGTGGACCCAATAAAGCATTACACTTGTTTACAAGAGGGTCCACCTTGTTCAATTCATCAAAACATTTAGAGACACTTCTATATAGCTAAAGAACAGAACAGTAATTCATCATAAAGGAGGTAAAATCACACCCGTGTGAAGTGAGTGGTGCAACTCCGTGTGGGGGTGGGGGCGGAAGTTCCAGACCCACAGGAACGCACCCAGGGTGCCAGCCCGATTCCGGCGAGCCGCCCCGCGTCCGAAGCGGTTGAGGAATGACAGAGTTACAGTGTGGGGGTCCCTCTACTGTACTGTACTGTACTGTACTGTACTGGCACACCCAAAATCACCATATATACAGTTAATGTGCGTGTGTGTTTGGTTGCGCACAGGAGGTGAAAAACAACCATGCTGTTTTCGTGCTCAGACGCACCCAGGCACCCACCCAGCCAGCCAGCCACCCACACACATAGCTCCGTAAGGGAGTGGTTGCACCACTCAAAAAGGGAAAATAAAATAAAATAAACAGTGAGGGGAAGAAGTCTCATTTTGATCAACGTTTGCCTGTTATCTATAAGGGTACCAAGTGCAACAGGATGGAATTGGGTGGTCCATGGCTCAGATGCAGAATAAAATATTGAATGAGCCTTGGTATGAAAAGGGTTGAAAACATCTGCATTACACCAATATTCCCTTTATTCTTACCCCAGCGAAACCAGCTCTTTCCATTCCCTCCTTTATTCTGTATACTTCCTGCAGTATAGAAGTATACATAAGTATACAGATTTCTTGATGAATTGAAAATGGAGGACCTTGATGTAAACAAGGCTGTAGACCTGTATTCTTTAAACTGTACCCATTCTGCAATTTGTTAATAACATTTATATCAATAAAGTATACGCTCTGTCTCTGGTGCAGTGTGCTCACAGTCCAGTGTCTGTGTTTTCTAAGCGACTTTCATTACTCTCAACCCAGACTGCTCCTTATTGGGGATTTTCGTGTCATCATTTTTTGCATTTAACCTTTGACTGTACTTCTTCTTGATAACTTTGTCTGTTATTTGCATGTGGTGATCTGTAAAAATCATCAAACTGTCCACCAATATTTGGTTTGTATATCATTGTTGTTTGAATTCTATAGATATTTAACCAATAAAAAGTACTACCAATGACAACTCCATTGGATTCGTTGGAACACATTAGGGGTGTAACGATACATTGGTTCATTATGGCGACACAATACGATTCAATGATTTAAAATCGATAAAGTAACTATTTAGCAAAGACATGAAATCTGTGTGAAACACAAATAGAGCAGTTTTTAAGGGAAACATTTATTATGGATATAAAGTAAACACAGTGAATCTCTGCCAAATACATGGGCATTATGTGTGAACACACATGGACAAACCTGCACCTTGACATGAACACAGAGAATTCACACATTTATCGATAGACCATCTGTAGCGATATGGAATGGAAGAGTAATTAAAACAGTTTTTCTTCTTAAAATTGCTAAATACAGTGCACAAGTGCTTAGTATTGATGCATTTGTGTTAGTTCTTCAGTTTCATTGCAAAGCGATTCGATACAGATTATTTGCATTTCAAACGATACGATTAATTAAATTAAACGATGTTGAGTTTCCATTTTGATTATTGAAATGATGTATCTGTTTCTCCACTTCCTGAAAAGTAAAGGTTTTGCACATACAAGATAACCACAGTGACAACATATTAGATGACCAGGCATATTGTGCTTATCTTTAAATCTAGACGCTCGCTGCAAGACATTTGATGACCTGGGGCCCGTTGATGTAAATAGGTTTTCAATGTAATGGGTCCCGGGACCCAGGGGTGGTCCTGCTTCAACGACGTTAGGAATCATATTTTGTCATTTTTAACAAATTGCAGCATTTAACTCCCATTTAATATCTTATATGGTTATATTCATGTAGAAAATGGACCTGAAAGAAATAAACACAATTCTAAATCTGACAATTACAAAGAGTTGTGCAAACAACATTGCAAAGTATATGCAAACATAAAGTAAATTAAATAGCACCAAATTACAATACAGTGCTGAGTACAGTATTTGCGTCCATGGGACCCCCAGAAAGGTCCACGGATGGGTCCATGATCAATAATCTGAGTTTTGGGATGCAAAATGCACCCCATTAGCATCACTGACCAGCCCAGAGGTCATGACCTCTGACCTGGTGAGTGACCAGCCCAGAGCAAGGAAGCTTAAGGAAAGGAAATGGTCACGTGACTGGGCTGCGCCATGACACTTTCATGGACACTTTCATGGGAGCCAAAACTCACACCGGAAGTTCAATGAATACATGGCAGTGAATGGAGTCGGCTGGACCAGCTCATAACAAACATTATTTCTGTTGAGACAATTGAGACCGTTGTCATATGATCGGTTCAGGAATATAAAAGAAGACAGGTCATTTTCTAATCACGTGCACAGCTAATGACTGAAGAGCGAAGCGTACGGTGGCCGAGAGTCCGACTGAAAAATAAAAATAAAGGAAAAAATTCAGAATATTCTTCTCTCGCCTGAAAACATTGAGGATGCGCTAGGACGTGTACACACGTCCAATGGATGCGTCGATTGGATTCCCTATGACGTGTGGACACGTCGGATGGACGGAAGCGGTTAAATGGGGTCCGTATAGACTAATGCATGTCAAACTGGGGGTCCTTGAAATTAAACAGGTTGAGAATCACTGCTAGAGCCTTAACAATCTTCTCTTATGGGGATCCCTGGCATATATTTTCAAATGGGGGTCCGCGGGCTAATGAGTGTCAATTTGAGGTTCCTTGACATTTGGGAACCACTGTTATAGCCTACAAAAAAAGGTAATATAAAGTAATGTAAAGTAATATAAAGTAATATAAAGTAATGTAAAGTACAACGTGAACATGCACCGTACATCATTATCAGACATTCTACTTGGGCTGGTGTGCTAAAGGTTAGAAGCTGTGTGGTTTTTGGCAGCAAATTTTGATTTTAGTTTGTCATATTCTCGTCAAACGTTTTAATTTACTTTCAGTCATATTTAGGTCACCTGGAATGTTTGAAGTGTTAGTCTAGTTTTAGTCGACTAAATGTCATAAGATTTTAGTTGACTAAATCTACAGTTGATTTAGTCGACTAAAATGTATTTTGGCGGGCCTTGGTGCCGTCGTAATGTTTTTACACTTGCTGAAAATATCCGATCTACAAGCTCACAACACGTCGCAGCGTGACGCGTTGTTAGCTTGTAGATCTGCTATTTTCAGCATGCAACCAAGTGTAAAATGACTTATACTGAAGCTTACATACTCTTACTGCCTGGTATTCCTTAGTAAGCGTACTGGTGTTCTCAGCACCAGGCAGTCTCCCATCCGAGTAGCTACTAACCACAACCAGGCCCAACCCTGGTTAGCTACCGATCGAGATAGGACATGTTCTTTTTTCTCATCATTTTATTTTTGCTTCAATACACAGATTCACATTTATAATGCTGTACAACAGCGTGATTTCTTTCTACGTACGCTGTAAGACATACTGTAGACCCGCCCTTGGTGACGCCCCGCGCGTCTGATTGGCCAGAGCTCGATGTTGTCAATGTCAGAAACAGTCAGAGATGGTGGCGCCCTGTGACAGATGACAGGCGATAGGCGTAGTATTCTAAAAGGCACAGATGATGCTCCAGAATTAAAGGCAAACGAATATAGTTTATGCGGTTTGCTTTGATTGAATGAATTCGATCTGGGTGTTCTAATAAATAAAGTGTTTGTGGTGATTAGCGTGTGTCCGTATTTACTAATATTGTTTACGCGGTTTGCTTTGATTGAATTGGGTGTTCTAATAAATACAGTGTGTCCGTATTCGGTCTAATACTACAAAGTATAAAGCTGAAGGGAATAGTATAACAAAGTCCCTTTTTACAGTACAATGTTTCATGTTTATGTTGACATCTCTAGCGTGCTTTCTTATGGATACTGTTAGACTTTGTCATAAAGACTCATAACATAAGTTCACTGTCATGAATCATGTCATGATTATGGTTGTCATGCGGCGACGATGTAGGGTTTTCTAATAAATAGGCTACAGTGTTTGTGTTGATTAGCGTGACGATGGAGGGTTTTCTAATAAATAGGCTACAGTGTTTGTGTTGATTAGCGTGACGATGTAGGGTTTTCTAATAAATAGGCTACAGTGTTTGTGTTTTTTAGCGCGTGTCCGTATTCGGTCTATGCCATAATGTGAATACTACAAAGGATAAAGCTGAAGGGAATAGTATAAAAAAAGTCCCTTTTTACAGTACAATAATGTATGTTGACATCTCTAGCGTGCTTTCCTATGGATACTGTTGACTTTGTCATAAAGACTCATAACACATTACACCAATCAGTGCTGAAGATCAACAATAGTGACAAATTCATTCTTACTGTACTGCAGTGCATCATCTTTTTTCATGTGAATAAAACAAAAAAGGTGAATAAGCCAGCAGCTCCACAGGGAGTTGAACCCCATCCCAGTAAAACCAGGAGTACCATACTACCAGAGCCTTTGCTGTTAAACACCATGTTCTTCCTTGCATGTGAATATATATATATTTTTTTCATATATCAACAATAGGGACACATTAATTATTACTGTTCACTCTGTTCAGCAGTTTGGTCAGCTTTGGCTGTTGTACAGGTGCTATACAAATAAAGTTTGATTTGATTTGATACTGTACTACAGTGAATCATATTTTTTTCATGTGAACAACAAAAAAAGGTGAATAAGCCAGCAGCTCCACAGGGAGTTGAACCCAACAATTACAGTTACAAGGCTTACCTTTTATCCGGGACGGAGACAGATAAATGTTGGCGTTTTAATAGTATTATCACTAAATCGCTAACGTTTTAATATTATTATCGCTAAGCTTCTCCCTACTTCCTCTACTCTTCTTCTGACAGCAGCAGCATAGCTAGCCAATAAGAGGGTTCGCGGCCAATCAGAGGCAGGCGGGCCGCGCGGGGCGTCACCAAGGGCGGGTCTATGTCTTAAAGCGTACGTAGAAAGAAATCACGCTGTCCAACAGCATATTAACCCAACACAAAGAAACCAACCACAGGAATCAATCCATGGTCTGCGTCGCCCTCTAGTGGACAAAATCAACAACCACAGGAATCAATCCATGGTCTGCGTCGCCCTCTAGTGGACAAAATCAACAACCACAGGAATCAATCCATGGTCTGCGTCGCAGTCCCTCTAGTGGACAAAATCAACCAACATGTTTTCACCACTGCTGCCTCTGCTTGATGAATACATTCCTCACACACACACACACACACACACACACACACACACACACACACACACACACACACACACACACACACACACACACACACACACACACACACACACACACACACACACACACACACACACACACACACACACACACACACACACACACACACACACACACGTTTAACTCCCTCCCCTCCATATTTATAAACTTAACTCCACACTCCTCATTAAAGACATAAATCTTTTATTATCACCGTTCGACCTTGAAATGTCCTTTTTGTTTTGCCAACGGGTTCCCAGATTGACAAAACACAAACCTGTGCTGAGCATGGAAGCTCTACTAGCAATGATCCTGTTCACATGTAATAAATATCATATAGGCCTACTGCACAGTGTTGGATTCACTCATCACTTCAATGATCCTGTTCACATGTAATAAACATCATATAGGCCTACTGCACAGTGTTGGATTCACTCATCACTTCAATGATCCTGTTCACATGTAATAAATATCATACAGGCCTACTGCACAGTGTTGGATTCACTCATCACTTCAATGATCCTGTTCACATGTAATAAATATCATATAGGCCTACTGCACAGTGTTGGATTCACTCATCACTTCATATAGGCCTACTGCACAGTGTTGGATTCACTCATCACTTCAATGATCCTGTTCACATGTAATAAATATCATATAGGCACAGTGTTGGATTCACTCATCACTTCAATGATCCTGTTCACATGTAATACATATCATATAGGCCTACTGCACAGTGTTGGATTCACTCATCACTTCATATAGGCCTACTGCACAGTGTTGGATTCACTCATCACTTCAATGATCCTGTTCACATGTAATAAATATCATATAGGCCTACTGCACAGTGTTGGATTCACTCATCACTTCAATGATCCTGTTCACATGTAATAAATATCATACAGGCCTACTGCACAGTGTTGGATTCACTCATCACTTCAATGATCCTGTTCACATGTAATAAATATCATACAGGCCTACTGCACAGTGTTGGATTCACTCATCACTTCAATGATCCTGTTCACATGTAATAAATATCATATAGGCCTACTGCACAGTGTTGGATTCACTCATCACTTCAATGATCCTGTTCACATGTAATAAATATCATATAGGCCTACTGCACAGTGTTGGATTCACTCATCACTTCAATGATCCTGTTCACATGTAATAAATATCATACAGGCCTACTGCACAGTGTTGGATTCACTCATCACTTCAATGATCCTGTTCACATGTAATAAATATCATATAGGCCTACTGCACAGTGTTGGATTCACTCATCACTTCAATGATCCTGTTCACATGTAATAAATATCATACAGGCCTACTGCACAGTGTTGGATTCACTCATCACTTCAATGATCCTGTTCACATGTAATAAATATCATATAGGCCTACTGCACAGTGTTGGATTCACTCATCACTTCAATGATCCTGTTCACATGTAATAAATATCATACAGGCCTACTGCACAGTGTTGGATTCACTCATCACTTCCATTAAGTACTCATGTCAGGATGGCCGAGCGGTCTAAGGCGCTGCGTTCAGGTCGCAGTCTCCCCTGGAGGCGTGGGTTCGAATCCCACTTCTGACAGAACATTTTCACAACAACCCCCACTTTGTTTAACTCTTTGTTTTGTTTGCACTTGAACAATTTAGCCTCAAAACCATCATGGAAATGAAAGAAAGCTATAACTGGCACTATGCTAATGAGCCACTGCTTCCCTTAAACTATTCAGGACGGGAACCCCTTTTGGTTTAAGCATTATGTTATACTCTAGCTATTGAAAAATCGCAGATCTACAAGCTCAGCACCAAGTGCCGCGCTATGAGCTTGTAGTTCTGCTATTCTTTTTTAATCATGACAATTTGAATCTTTGAATATATATTCTTTCAGAGCGAATGTTTTCAACTCAAATTTTTGCTTCTGGAAGGGAACTGGTGGCCAATTACAGATCATTCTGAGGGTCCTTGATATGATAAAGGTTGAGCACCGCTGACATAGAAACAGGGTTTTGAGGGTCCTTGACATGATAAAGGTTGAGCACCGCTGACATAGAAACAGGGTTCTGAGGGTCCTTGACATGATAAAGGTTGAGCACCGCTGACATAGAAACAGGGTTCTGAGGGTCCTTGATATGATAAAGGTTGAGCACCGCTGACATAGAAACAGGGTTCTGAGGGTCCTTGACATGATAAAGGTTGAGCACCACTGACATAGAAACAGGGTTCTGAGGGTCCTTGACATGATAAAGGTTGAGCACCGCTGACATAGAAACAGGGTTCTGAGGGTCCTTGATATGATAAAGGTTGAGCACCGCTGACATAGAAACAGGGTTCTGAGGGTCCTTGACATGATAAAGGTTGAGCACCGCTGACATAGAAACAGGGTTCTGAGGGTCCTTGACATGATAAAGGTTGAGCACCGCTGACATAGAAACAGGGTTCTGAGGGTCCTTGACATGATAAAGGTTGAGCACCGCTGACATAGAAACAGGGTTCTGAGGGTCCTTGACATGATAAAGGTTGAGCACCGCTGACATAGAAACAGGGTTATGAGGGTCCTTGACATGATAAAGGTTGAGCACTGCTGACATAGAAACAGGGTTTTGAGGGTCCTTGACATGATAAAGGTTGAGCACCGCTGACATAGAAACAGGGTTCTGAGGGTCCTTGACATGATAAAGGTTGAGCACCGCTGACATAGAAACAGGGTTCTGAGGGTCCTTGACATGATAAAGGTTGAGCACCGCTGACATAGAAACAGGGTTCTGAGGGTCCTTGACATGATAAAGGTTGAGCACCGCTGACATAGAAACAGGGTTCTGAGGGTCCTTGACATGATAAAGGTTGAGCACCGCCGACATAGAAACAGGGTTCTGAGGGTCCTTGACATGATAAAGGTTGAGCACCGCTGACATAGAAACAGGGTTCTGAGGGTCCTTGACATGATAAAGGTTGAGCACCGCTGACATAGAAACAGGGTTCTGAGGGTCCTTGACATGATAAAGGTTGAGCACCGCTGACATAGAAACAGGGTTTAAAGGTTACAGGATAAAGGTTGAGCACCACTGACATAGAAACAGGGTTTAAAAGATAACTGGATTTAGAATACATTCTTTTACAATCAGCCTCAGGTCGAAATGGGTTAATTAATATCAAAGTAAAGATTAGCCCATTTAGAACTGAGGACGATTTTCATGTCAAGGAACCCCAAAAATGTGGCCACAAACCCCCATCTGAAAATATGTAGTTCCAGGGATCGAATAAGTTTAACCTCAGACGCATTATTCACTGCACCACTGGCCCACTTTTGACTCAACTTGGGGGTACAAGGGTCTACTCTCTAGGCCTGACTGCCTCTGCCAGGGGCCCTTCTCTGCCAGGGGTTGCTTCTCACTCTCCCTCATACTGCCAGCCATCAGTACCTCCCTCACTCTCCCTCATACTGACAGCCATCAGTTCCTCCCTCACTCTCCCTCATACTGACAGCCATCAGTACCTCCCTCACTCTCCCTCATACTGACAGCCATCAGTTCCTCCCTCACTCTCCCTCATACTGCCAGCCATCAGTACCTCCCTCACTCTCCCTCATACTGACAGCCATCAGTACCTCCCTCACTCTCGCTCATACTGGCAGCCATCAGTACATATAGATTAGTTTTCTACTAAAATTGGAACGATACAATGGATTTCTAATAAAATTGGAACGATACAGAGTAGATTTCTACTGAAATTAGAACGATACAGTAGATTTCTGCAGAAATTGGAACGATACAGTAGATTTCTGCAGAAATTGGAACGATACAGTAGATTTCTACTGAAATTGGAACGATACAGTAGATTTCTGCAGAAATTGGAACGATTCAGTAGATTTCTGCAGAAATTGGAACGATACAGTAGATTTCTACTAAAATTGGAACGATACGGAGTAGATTTCTACTAAAATTGGAACGATACAGAGTAGATTTCTACTAAAATTGGAACGATACAGAGTAGATTTCTACTAAAATTGGAACGATAGATTAGATTTCTACAGAACGATACAGTAGATTTCTACTAAAATTGGAACGATACAATGGATTTCTACTAAAATTGGAACGATACAATGGATTTCTACTAAAATTGGAACGATACGGAGTAATTTCTACTAAAATTGGAACGATACATAGATTTCTACTAAAATTGGAACGATACGGAGTAGATTTCTACTAAAATTGGAAAGATACGGAGTAGATTTCTACTAAAATTGGAACGATACGGAGTAGATTTCTACTAAAATTGGAACGATACGGAGTAGATTTCTACTAAAATTGGAACGATACGGAGTAGATTTCTACTAAAATTGGAACGATACAGAGTAGATTTCTACTAAAATTGGAACGATACAGAGTAGATTTCTACTAAAATTGGAACGATAGAGTAGATTTCTACAGAAATTGGAACGATACAGTAGATTTCTACTAAAATTGGAACGATACAATGGATTTCTACTCAAATTGGAACGATACAGAGTAGATTTCTACTAAAATTGGAACGATACAGTAGATTTCTACTAAAATTGGAACGATACAATGGATTTCTACTAAACTTGGAACGATACAGAGTAGATTAGTTTTTTCCCTAACATTGGAACAATACAGAGTAGATTAGTTTTCTACTAAAATTGGAACAATACAGAGTAGATTAGTTTTCTCCTCAAATTGGAACGATACGGAGTAGATTTCTACTAAAATTGGAACGATACAGAGTAGATTTCTACTAAAATTGGAACGATACAGAGTAGATTTCTACTAAAATTGGAACGATACGGAGTAGATTTCTACTAAAATTGGAACGATACAGAGTAGATTTCTACTAAAATTGGAACGATACAGAGTAGATTTCTACAGAAATTGGAACGATACAGTAGATTTCTACAGAAATTGGAACGATACAATGGATTTCTACTAAAATTGGAACGATACAGTAGATTTCTACTAAAATTTGAACGATACAATGGATTTCTACTAAACTTGGAACGATACAGAGTAGATTAGTTTTTTCCCTAAAATTGGAACAATACAGAGTAGATTAGTTTTCTCCTTTAAATTGGAACAATACAGAGTAGATTAGTTTTCTACTAAAATTGGAACAATACAGAGTAGATTAGTTTTCTACTAAAATTGGAACGATACAGAGTAGATTCGTTTTCTACTAAAATTGGAACAATACAGAGTAGATTAGTTTTTTTCCTAAAATTGGAACGATACAGAGTAGATTAGTTTTCTACTAAAATTGGAACGATACAGGGTAGATTGGTTTGCTCCCTTTCCAATTTCAGTTCTTATTGGTTTTCTCTGCATGTATGTTTTCATTAACTCATTACAGGGTTTTTTTAATTACTAAGTGGCATCATATCAATAGCATTGTAGCTTAGTAATGCTGCTTTTTTTTTACTATTCTGGCATATCTGTGTAATGAATGTGTAGTAGCTTTGTAGTGACCCAGCTCTGTGTAATGAATGTGTAGTAGCTTTGTAGTGACCCAGCTCTGTGTAATGAATGTGTAGTAGCTTTGTAGTGACCCAGCTCTGTGTAATGAATGTGTAGTAGCTTTGTAGTGACCCAGCTCTGTGTAATGAATGTGTAGTAGCTTTGTAGTGACCCAGCTCTTCAATACATGAAGTACCCCCAACCCCCCCTCTCAAAGAAAACTACAAGTTTACCCACAAAAACCATTCCAATGTGAGGCATAACGGCACATTGTGAGCTTGGAAGAGCAGCTATTTTAAAATAGCTCACACGGACTATCAGAGTGCTGCTGACAGAGGACAGCGCACTAAAAAGAAGAGAACTTTAGTCAACATTCAACAGTAAAAAGCAAACTTGTAAACAAATCTCTCTTAAAAGCAAAATAAAATAATAAGAATATCCTAAGCTAGGCTATTCTTCCATCGGACTGTGAGAAACATATATCAGTGTAATGTTTTGAAATCATGTATGCATTGGTGGTTCAGTGGTAGAATTCTCGCCTGCCACGCGGGAGGCCCGGGTTCGATTCCCGGCCAATGCAACTCTCCTTTTCATCACTGCACATACACAGAAAGACAAATCCAGGTTTTTTTTTCTTTGTATATATTTTAAGTTATTGGTTATATCTGCCATGTGCAACTTCAAATCTTAAAATATCACATTTTCGAGTATAAAATGAAACCAAATGGACCCTTTCCTCACGGGTTGGTTTTATTGTATGCTCTCAAGAGTTCAATTATTGTTAAACATCTGCATTACTTAATTTACAAGAAGTTTACACAATATTTAGACTAGAGAATGTAGAAGAATATCTCCTAATGGTACATCAATACAGCATGGGATTGTGGACAAAATAACAGTAACAAAATAATCTTCAGTTTTAGGTCTGAGAAGAATACACATGAGGACAATAAAGTGCATCCTCCCCGTCGGGGAATCAAACCCCGGTCTCCCGCGTGACAGGCGGGGATACTTACCACTATACTAACGAGGAATGACGTAACAACAGCAGGGTAATAACATGGTAATAACACGATAATAGCGTTGGTGTCTGTATGACCACGTTGAAGGTACAAGCACCCCAAGCCCTACATGGGGAGGGTGGGACAGGGGATTGAGTTGTTTTTTTTGTAAGGTTTGTTTGATTAAAGGTCTCCACACACCGGGCGCGAATCGGATGCGAATTCGGATTTTTAGCGGCGTTTCTCCATCGGTTTTCTGAAAAATGCGGCCGGTGTGCAACCACCTTTACGATAACAAAATATTCTTCAGTTTTAGGTCTGAGAAGAATACACATGACGACAATAAAGTGCATCCTCCCCGTCGGGGAATCGAACCCCGGTCTCCCGCGTGACAGGCGGGGATACTTACCACTATACTAACGAGGAATGACGTAACAACAGCAGGGTAATAACATGGTAATAACACGCGCCCTACATGGAGAGGGTGGGATAAAGGGCATTGAACTGTTGTTTTTGTTGTGATGTCAGTCATCTACGACGTCAGTTGCCTGTGACAGGGGTTCTCAAAGTTTTTGGCTGGGCGGGGACGCCCGGAAATGCTTTGGCCATGTCTCGTCACATAGCCAAAGCTTTAACTGATCAATAACTAACTTGTTCTTCATAGTGCAATATTATAGCATCTTCCATGAGGGGGAATCAAACTCGAGTCTCCAAATCTGACTCTATGTAGGCATTGGTGGTTCAGTGGTAGAATTCTCGCCTGCCACGCGGGAGGCCCGGGTTCGATTCCCGGCCAATGCAAGTCTCCTTTTCACCACCATTTCACTGCACATAAACCGAAAGACAAATCAAGTCTTTATCACCTACTTATAGTGAAATGTTAAGATCCACCAGCATACTGATTATATATTAGTGTGATTTTAAATCGCATCAGGCAGATTAATTTAGTCTAACTAAATATCAATTAATGTAAGAAATTATAAAACCTTTATTAATGATCTTAAACCGTTTATCTTAGCCTTTATGCATGTTTTATAATCAAACTATAAACCATTTAATTCAATGTAAATGTAGAGTTCACAGTGTCATCATGACATTAACAATGCTATTGGGTGTTTTATTTTTCACAGTTAAATCAGGGGAGAGCGCGAACGCAGTCCCCCACTACCAGAAATTATGCAATCGAGATTCCCACATTTGGGGAATTCGCAGGGGTCAGCAAAGCACGGAGTGCAATGGCCGAGCCTCGCCCTGGGTGAACCACCTTCTTGATCATGGTGTCTCCCTTGCCAGGTAAGTATGAGTTGTACACGCTAGACATGGAGGAAGTCACTCACACACATACCAGTCAGGCGGATGGTTAATACTAACTATACTCACCCACAACATATTTCTATATAAACGTACATGTATTATTGTAGCATAGCTGATGCTAGTTTGGGTGAAATATGCTACATTTTGACCAGAATACGTAGGCCTATTTTAGTATCATTATCATGTACCCATAATGCATTGGGGTCCTATTGCATAGGAAGCATGGAGAGGTCATTGTGTGAGTCAGGATTGGCGGCTCAGTCAACACCCCTCCCCCTCAGGTCTCAAGACACTGCCATGCGGGAGGGGGAGGGGAGGGGGCGGGGGGGCTGAAACTAGCGGCTCAGTCAACACCCCTCCCCCTCAGGTCTCAAGACACTGCCATGCGGGAGGGGGAGGGGAGGGAGGGTCCTCAGGGTTGTAAGTGAGCATTAGTTTAGCTGTATCAGAGGATGGCTTCTTGCCACATTACCCATTTGATTAAATTCATAATTATACATTTGAGATTCTGAATATAAAGTTCGAGACATAATGGCTTAAGGCTTTTCTGTACTGCACTTAAAACATTTTCTCAACTGTGTTAGTTTTGTTTCTTCATAATTTAGAACATTGTAACAGTTCTGTGCCAAATGAGTTTGATCTGCTCACTGAGAGAGCAGCACCTTGACCTCTTACACACATTCTCACAGACATGGGCCCTGACAGTAAACCTAGACATGGGCCCTGACAGTAAACCTAGACATGGGCCCTGACAGTAAACCTAGACATGGGCCCTGACAGTAAACCTAGACATGGGCCCTGACAGTAAACCTAGACATGGGCCCTGACAGTAAACCTAGACATGGGCCCCGACAGTAAAGCTAGCCAAGACACAGCTTATGATATTCCACAAAAAGACAACCACCTGAACAATTTTCTAAATACGACAGCACTAGAACACAGAAATCTATACTTACCTCAGCCTAAACATCAGTAGTACAGGAAACTTCAACAAAGCTGCGAATGACCTGAGAGAAAAGGCAAGAAGGACTTTCTGTCATCAAAAGGAACGTTAAGCTAGACATCCCAATACAAATCTGGTTAAAGATATTAGACTGTCATAGAACGCACCTGCCTCTATGGTTGTGTGATATGGGGTCCCCTTACCAACCAAGAACCATCTCCCTCTATGGTTGTGAGATCTGGGGTCCCCTTACCAACCAAGAACCATCTCCCTCTATGGTTGTGAGATCTGGGGTCCCCTAGCCAACCAAGAACCATCTCCCTCTATGGTTGTGAGATCCGGGGTCCCCTTACCAACCAAGAACCATCTCCCTCTATGGTTGTGAGATCTGGGGTCCCCTAGCCAAACAAGAACCATCTCCCTCTATGGTTGTGAGATCCGGGGTCCCCTTACCAACCAAGAACCATCTTCCTCTTTGGTTGCCAGATCTGGGGTCGCCGAGCCAACCAAGAACCATCTCCCTCTATGGTTGCCAGATCTGGGGTCGCCTTACCAACCAAGAACCATCTCCCTCTATGGTTGCCAGATCTGGGGTCCCCTTACCAACCAAGAACCATCTCCCTCTATGGTTGCCAGATCTGGGGTCCCCTTACCAACCAAGAACCATCTCCCTCTATGGTTGTGAGATCCGGGGTCCCCTTACCAACCAAGAACCATCTTCCTCTTTGGTTGCCAGATCTGGGGTCGCCGAGCCAACCAAGAACCTGAGAAATGGGATAAACACCAAACAGAGACTCTGCACACAGAACTCTGCAAATCCATCCTCCGCACCCAACGAAAAACAACAAACAATGCTTACAGGGCAGAATTAGGGAGATACTCACTCAACATCAAAATAAAGAAAAGAGCACTTACATTTCATGACCACCTAAAAGGGGAGGCATACTTTGGTTAGACATAGCATTCGTTAATACGACTGGATTAAGGTTGGTGAGGGGTGCGTTAATACGACCGGGTTAAGGTTGGTGAGGGGTGCGTTAATACGACCAGGTTAAAGTTGTTGAGGGGTGTGTTAATACAACCGGATTAAGGTTGGTGAGGGGTGCGTTAATACGACCGGGTTAAGGTTGGTGAGGGGTGCGATAATACGACCAGGTTAAGGTTGGTGAGGGGTGTGTTAATACAACCGGATTAAGGTTGGTGAGGGGTGCGATAATACGACCAGGTTAAGGTTGGTGAGGTGTGTGTTAATACAACCGGATTAAGGTTGGTGAGGGGTGCGTTAATACGACCGGGTTAAGGTTGGTGAGGGGTGTGTTAATACGACCGGGTTAAGGTTGGTGAGGGGTGCGTTAATACGACCGGGTTAAGGTTGGTGAGGGGTGCCTTAAGGGTTGGGAGAGGGTTTGAGATAGGTTGTAGGACTAATGACTGGTCTATGCCCCCTTAGTCAGCTGGTCCAGGGACTTTGTTTGTTTTTCCTCTGAGTCACCAATACTTAAGAGCAGTCTAACCTAATGCCTTTATATAACTGACTGCACTTGACCACTGAAGGCTGTACTCTTGTGTGAATATGATGTTTGTTTTTCTAAGACCCTGTGACTTGATGACATGCATACTTGCCCCTGGGCTTCGATTATAAAAAGACAAGTAGTCAGTTGTCTATCACAGGGGTTCTCAAAGTTTTTGGCTCGGTGGGGACGCCCGGAAATGCTTTGGCCTTGTTTCGTGACATGGCCAAAGCTTTAATCCAATCAATAACTAACTTGTTCTTCATAGTGCAATATTATAGCGTATTAGAATATTACTATGTCTTCCATGAGCGGGAATCAAACTCGCGTCTCCAAATCTGACTCTATGTAGGCATTGGTGGTTCAGTGGTAGAATTCTCGCCTGCCACGCGGGAGGCCCGGGTTCGATTCCCGGCCAATGCAAGTGTCCTTTTCACCACCATTTCACTGCACATAAACCGAAAGACAAATCAAGTCTTTATCACCTACTTATAGTGAAATGTTAAGATCCACCAGCATACTGATTATATATGAGTGTGATTTTAAATCGCATCAGGCAGATTCATTTAGTCTAACTAAATATCAATTAATGTTTGTTTTGTTATAAACAGTAAGAGATGATAAAACCTTTATTAATGTTCTTAAACAGTTTATAAACTGTAAAGTTTCTCTGAGTTTCTTAGCCTTTATGCATATTTTATAATATAAACATTTAGACATCCCAATACAAATCTGGTTAAAGATATTAGACTGTCATAGAACGCACCTGCCTCTATGGTTGTGTGATATGGGGTCCCCTTACCAACCAAGAACCATCTCCCTCTATGGTTGTGAGATCTGGGGTCCCCTTACCAACCAAGAACCATCTCCCTCTATGGTTGTGAGATCTGGGGTCCCCTAGCCAACCAAGAACCATCTCCCTCTATGGTTGTGAGATCCGGGGTCCCCTTACCAACCAAGAACCATCTCCCTCTATGGTTGTGAGATCTGGGGTCCCCTAGCCAAACAAGAACCATCTCCCTCTATGGTTGTGAGATCCGGGGTCCCCTTACCAACCAAGAACCATCTTCCTCTTTGGTTGCCAGATCTGGGGTCGCCGAGCCAACCAAGAACCATCTCCCTCTATGGTTGCCAGATCTGGGGTCGCCTTACCAACCAAGAACCATCTCCCTCTATGGTTGCCAGATCTGGGGTCCCCTTACCAACCAAGAACCATCTCCCTCTATGGTTGCCAGATCTGGGGTCCCCTTACCAACCAAGAACCATCTCCCTCTATGGTTGTGAGATCCGGGGTCCCCTTACCAACCAAGAACCATCTTCCTCTTTGGTTGCCAGATCTGGGGTCGCCGAGCCAACCAAGAACCTGAGAAATGGGATAAACACCAAACAGAGACTCTGCACACAGAACTCTGCAAATCCATCCTCCGCACCCAACGAAAAACAACAAACAATGCTTACAGGGCAGAATTAGGGAGATACTCACTCAACATCAAAATAAAGAAAAGAGCACTTACATTTCATGACCACCTAAAAGGGGAGGCATACTTTGGTTAGACATAGCATTCGTTAATACGACTGGATTAAGGTTGGTGAGGGGTGCGTTAATACGACCGGGTTAAGGTTGGTGAGGGGTGCGTTAATACGACCAGGTTAAAGTTGTTGAGGGGTGTGTTAATACAACCGGATTAAGGTTGGTGAGGGGTGCGTTAATACGACCGGGTTAAGGTTGGTGAGGGGTGCGATAATACGACCAGGTTAAGGTTGGTGAGGGGTGTGTTAATACAACCGGATTAAGGTTGGTGAGGGGTGCGATAATACGACCAGGTTAAGGTTGGTGAGGTGTGTGTTAATACAACCGGATTAAGGTTGGTGAGGGGTGCGTTAATACGACCGGGTTAAGGTTGGTGAGGGGTGTGTTAATACGACCGGGTTAAGGTTGGTGAGGGGTGCGTTAATACGACCGGGTTAAGGTTGGTGAGGGGTGCCTTAAGGGTTGGGAGAGGGTTTGAGATAGGTTGTAGGACTAATGACTGGTCTATGCCCCCTTAGTCAGCTGGTCCAGGGACTTTGTTGGTTTTTCCTCTGAGTCACCAATACTTAAGAGCAGTCTAACTGTAAAGTTCAACTCAGTTCCACTCCAAAGGACATACAAGGACGCAACTCCAATTTCCAACTCAATCCAATGGTTTTTTATTTTCCAACTTTTACACTCAGTGTTGGCTTCATTGGTGATTGGCTGGTCATTTCAGTTAGGTTGAAAACCTTCGAACACAAGGAAACAAAGATTAACAACATTGCCAAACAAATGATAATCCTTTCAAACCAGGTTCTCTTTTTAACCACTTGATTTTAAACATTACATGTATTTTCAAATAATGAAGACTTTTAAACAGTGTTTAAACAATGAACACCTTAGTCAACATTTTAAACAAATTAAACATTTCAAATTACTTTACCCTTTAAGCTTGGATAAAGGAATAAGGATTCAAGTTAAGTAAGCATCTAGCATTTTAAATTGAATAAGTAGTTAAAGAAAATAGCTGAACTTTAAGCTCTAATTGAACAAGGCATTTTAAACCTTTAACATGAATTGTCCATATTTTAGTAGTCTTTTAAATTCTTAAATCATTTTAACATTCTAACTTATTTTGTAAAGAGATACTAAACATAAATGAAATCCAACTCTCAAGCAAGTTAATGTGTCCTTCCCCACTTCAGACTGAAGCAACTAAACACAATTAGCCAGATTTTAACCACATCAAACAGTACTGCAGTGCATACATAAGTATAAATAAAACAATATCACCGACCATTGGCGTCTTTGGAGGTAGAACCCAAGAGTTGTCTTTGCTGTTTGCATCTGGTGTTTGTTTGAATGACTGACGCTCCATTCCTTTTAAGGTGCTCCTAATCAGGTAACGAGCAGCCATCTTGCTGCTGCATTCTGGGAGATGTAGTTTCTGAGGTGTGAGATGTCATGCTGACCAGATTTTGTCCATTTCTGAGTTTTGACTCAACACCTCCCACTTGAGCTCCTGGGTTTCCAAACACAGAGGTCACAAGTCTTCACACCTTTGACTCTGGTTCCTTTCTTGAGTCCGTCTCTTCTTGAACTTGAGAGAAGCGATGCATCACATCCTTTGTCAGTCGGCGCAGGTTGCTTTGGTGATGTTGCCTCCCACTTTGATTGGTTTGGGCCTCCCACTTTCATTGTTTTGGGGCCTCGCACTTTGATTGTTGTCCCCATGGAGCGAGCAAAGTGTGCATTTGATTTGTATGCTGCCACCTCCACCTCTTCAAGCAAGTCAGGATGTGCTCCACCCACCGTCTTGCCAAGTGGACTTTCCCACAAGACGAGGTCTCCAATGACCTTTACCCTCTGGGGAGCGAGTCTTCCCTCTCGATGGCTAATGAGAAGCTCAACTTCTTCTGGCCTTTCCAATTCTTCAAGTGTGACCTCTGGGAAGAACTTCTGCAACTTCTCCGGTTCAATTACTTGGTGTACTTTGGCAATTTCATTCAAGCCATAGCAGACCATTTCATGAGCTCTCACTGTTCCTTTGGGAGTCTTGACTCTGACTTTGAGGAGATATCTTTGCGTTTTCACCTTCGTGGTCATTCCACCAACTCCATGGACAACTAAAGTTATCTTCTCTTTTCTTAAATTCAGTCTTTTTGCAGCCTTGTGGGTAATATAATTTGTGTCTGATGCAAGGTCAATTAAGGTCCCAATCTTCTGCCCTGCATTTGCAGTGACTTGCATCAACATCATGATGACCGGAAGTTCAGAGAGCCCATTCTTCTGCAGAAGTTTAGACTTAGCTGAAGTGCTGCGTGTCGCTGTCGTCTTGTTGGTGAAAGCCCTTCTGCCGCGATATGCCATTTCTGGGGAAAGTTCAGACAGGAATTCCTCTTGTTCCTCTGTCAGTTTGAATTTTCCCTCTTCACCTCTTTTGCCTTCTGCTTTAGGACAAAGGAAATAATGGTGGTCCGGAGCACAGCTGCCTCCCCTCTCACAGTCTGTGTTTCTGCAAAGGAAAGTGTCTCTGCAGTATCCATCTTCATCATGGCATCCTAGACACTTTGTGCATGCTCCCATCTTTTCCAACACATCTTTCTTCTCAGGTAACTTCAGTCCTTTAAATATCTTACAGAAGAATATTTTTTTGTTGTGCCCACTCTCACCGCAGACACCACATACCCCATCAAGGTCTGGTCTCTTTGTGGTTCTTGTTGAGGCAAACTTCCTCTCTGAATGATATGAACGATCTGGTTTGTCCATCTTCTCCACGTTTCGGAGCTGTTCGAGTCTCTCTAGGATTTCTTCTTGGTTTGTCAGGAACTTCAAGAGCATGTCAAAGTGATTGTCTGACGTGACATTGTTTGTGGGTTCAACCATGAACATCAGCCAGTCTCTTAGTATAAAGTCAGGCAACTTGCTTTCAAGTGATCTAATTACTAGTGGGTTGTTAATAGCTCCCGAGTTTCCCAATTCTGTGAGATCCGCTAGGGCCTTCTCCACCGTCTGTATGAGGTCAATGACGTGCCTTGGCTGGTCCCCCTTCACATGTGGCATCTTGTCCAGCTCTTCAAGTATTTCTATAGTGATGGTTGACTTGTTGCCATATCTGTTCTCCAATACTCTGAAAATGTCATTGGCAGCGGGGTATGTTGACAGTCTGAGGTCTTTTGAGATCTTGCCATCCACGCTTTCCAAGAGTTGAATTTTCTTCACCTCCGGTGATCCGGATGGCTCCCCCTGCTTTTGCAGGCTTTCCCAGTCTTTCCTCCATCTGTGGTATTCTCTCTTGCTTCCATTGAAGATAGGTAGAGTGGTTGGTTTGATTCTCACCACTGGTGCTGTCGGTTGGGGTGGTGCTGTTGGTCCTGTGCCTTGCTCGGCGATCCTCCTTGCAGTGACAAGTTGAGCTTTCTTGAATATAAGCTGGTTGTTGGACGCTCTTAGGTCCACCATCCTTCTATCAATCTCCTCCTTTGGTTCCCCAGGGATCCACCTCTCCCATGTGGACATGGCTGAGATGGCTGCATTCAACTCCTTGTCCCAAACAGTGAGGTGTACTTCATAGCCTTCTAGGTTGTTACTTTCCACAGCTACCCTTTCCGCTGCCTCATTAGCTCTCTCCGCTTCAAGGATTGCCCTTCCCAGCTCATTTCTTCCATACTTCAACCACAGATTAGTCTGAATAATGTCTTTGGTCTCAGCCAGCTTTGTCTCGGCTTCTTCTAAAGTGTTCCTGATGTCGGCCTTTTGCTGCTCATCAAGATCAGCTTCTTCATCCTCAGCTTTCATTTTAGCTTCCAGCCCAATCCTGACATCTTCATTTGAATCGAGCACCGCTCGGAAACAGACTGAAAGGGTTTTGAATTCTTCAATCAACTCGGATTGCAGCATGCCGTCTGCTCTCCTTAAAATATAGTTTGCTGTTCTGGTGAAGCGGCTCTTCGCCGTGGTCCTCTCCTTCTTGAGATCCTTGACCGTCTCTTCAGCCATTCTTTATTTCCTTCCACGTCAACAGGATATCTGGTCGGAAGCCGTTTATCTCCCTCCAGCTGCTAGCTGTGGTTTTCAACTGTAAAGTTCAACTCAGTTCCACTCCAAAGGACATACAAGGACGCAACTCCAATTTCCAACTCAATCCAATGGTTTTTTATTTTCCAACTTTTACACTCAGTGTTGGCTTCATTGGTGATTGGCTGGTCATTTCAGTTAGGTTGAAAACCTTCGAACACAAGGAAACAAAGATTAACAACATTGCCAAACAAATGATAATCCTTTCAAACCAGGTTCTCTTTTTAACCACTTGATTTTAAACATTACATGTATTTTCAAATAATGAAGACTTTTAAACAGTGTTTAAACAATGAACACCTTAGTCAACATTTTAAACAAATTAAACATTTCAAATTACTTTACCCTTTAAGCTTGGATAAAGGAATAAGGATTCAAGTTAAGTAAGCATCTAGCATTTTAAATTGAATAAGTAGTTAAAGAAAATAGCTGAACTTTAAGCTCTAATTGAACAAGGCATTTTAAACCTTTAACATGAATTGTCCATATTTTAGTAGTCTTTTAAATTCTTAAATCATTTTAACATTCTAACTTATTTTGTAAAGAGATACTAAACATAAATGAAATCCAACTCTCAAGCAAGTTAATGTGTCCTTCCCCACTTCAGACTGAAGCAACTAAACACAATTAGCCAGATTTTAACCACATCAAACAGTACTGCAGTGCATACATAAGTATAAATAAAACAATATCACCGACCATTGGCGTCTTTGGAGGTAGAACCCAAGAGTTGTCTTTGCTGTTTGCATCTGGTGTTTGTTTGAATGACTGACGCTCCATTCCTTTTAAGGTGCTCCTAATCAGGTAACGAGCAGCCATCTTGCTGCTGCATTCTGGGAGATGTAGTTTCTGAGGTGTGAGATGTCATGCTGACCAGATTTTGTCCATTTCTGAGTTTTGACTCAACACTAACCTAATGCCTTTATATAACTGACTGCACTTGACCACTGAAGGCTGTACTCTTGTGTGAATATGATGTTTGTTTTTCTAAGACCCTGTGACTTGATGACATGCATACTTGCCCCTGGGCTTCGATTATAAAAAGACAAGTAGTCAGTTGTCTATCACAGGGGTTCTCAAAGTTTTTGGCTCGGTGGGGACGCCCGGAAATGCTTTGGCCTTGTTTCGTGACATGGCCAAAGCTTTAATCCAATCAATAACTAACTTGTTCTTCATAGTGCAATATTATAGCGTATTAGAATATTACTATGTCTTCCATGAGCGGGAATCAAACTCGCGTCTCCAAATCTGACTCTATGTAGGCATTGGTGGTTCAGTGGTAGAATTCTCGCCTGCCACGCGGGAGGCCCGGGTTCGATTCCCGGCCAATGCAAGTGTCCTTTTCACCACCATTTCACTGCACATAAACCGAAAGACAAATCAAGTCTTTATCACCTACTTATAGTGAAATGTTAAGATCCACCAGCATACTGATTATATATGAGTGTGATTTTAAATCGCATCAGGCAGATTCATTTAGTCTAACTAAATATCAATTAATGTTTGTTTTGTTATAAACAGTAAGAGATGATAAAACCTTTATTAATGTTCTTAAACAGTTTATAAACTGTAAAGTTTCTCTGAGTTTCTTAGCCTTTATGCATATTTTATAATATAAACATTTAAGTGAACTTGATTAAAATTGAGTTAATAGTGCAATGAGATTAGGAAAGCAATTTGTTTTTCTTCAGTTTGTTTATAAACTAAAGTTTCTCATAAGCCCTTATGCATGTTTTATAATCGAACAATAAACGATTTAACTCAATGTAAATGTAGAGTTCAGTGTCATCAGGACATTAACAATGCTATTGGGTGTTTTATTTTTCACAGTTAAATCAGGGGAGAGCGCGAACGCAGTCCCCCACTACCAGAAATTATGCAATCGAGATTCCCACATTTGGGGAATTCGCAGGGGTCAGCAAAGCACGGAGTGCAATGGCCGAGCCTCGCCCTGGGTGAACCACCTTCTTGATCATGGTGTCTCCCTTGCCAGGTAAGTATGAGTTGTACACGCTAGACATGGAGGAAGTCACTCACACACATACCAGTCAGGCGGATGGTTAATACTAACTATACTCACCCACAACATATTTCTATATAAACGTACATGTATTATTGTAGCATAGCTGATGCTAGTTTGGGTGAAATATGCTACATTTTGACCAGAATATGTAGGCCTATTTTAGTATCATTATCATGTACCCATAATGCATTGGGGTCCTATTGCATAGGAAGCGGCATGGAGAGGTCATTGTGTGAGTCAGAATTGGCGGCTCAGTCAACACCCCTCCCCCTCAGGTCTCAAGACACTGCCATGCGGGAGGGGGAGGGGAGGGGGCGGGGGGGCTGAAACTAGCGGCTCAGTCAACACCCCTCCCCCTCAGGTCTCAAGACACTGCCATGCGGGAGGGGGAGGGGAGGGGGAGGGGGGGCTGAAACTAGCGGCTCAGTCAACACCCCTCCCCCTCAGGTCTCAAGACACTGCCATGCGGGAGGGGGAGGGTCCTCAGCATTAGTTTAGCTGTATCAGAGGATGGCTTCTTGCCACATTACCCATTTGATTAAATTCATAATTATGCATTTGTGCTTTCTGAATATAAAGTTCAAGGAGACATAACGGCTTAAGGCTTTCCTACACTGCACTTAAAACATTTTTTCAACCGTGTTAGTTTTGTTTTTTCATAATTTAGAACATTGTAACAGTTCTGTGCCAAATGAGTTTGATCTGCTCACTGAGAGAGCAGCACCTTGACCTCTTACACACATTCTCACAGACATGGGCCCTGACAGTAAACCTAGCCAAGACACACAGACATGGGCCCTGACAGTAAACCTAGACATGGGCCCTGACAGTAAACCTAGACATGGGCCCTGACAGTAAACCTAGACATGGGCCCTGACAGTAAACCTAGCCATGGGCCCTGACAGTAAACCTAGACATGGGCCCTGACAGTAAACCTAGACATGGGCCCTGACAGTAAACCTAGACACAGACATGGGCCCTGACAGTAAACCTAGCCAAGACCAGACATGGGCCCTGACAGTAAACCTAGACACAGACATGGGCCCTGACAGTAAACCTAGACATGGGCCCTGACAGTAAACCTAGCCAAGACCAGACATGGGCCCTGACAGTAAACCTAGACACAGACATGGGCCCTGACAGTAAACCTAGCCAAGACCAGACATGGGCCCTGACAGTAAACCTAGACATGGGCCCTGACAGTAAACCTAGCCATGGGCCCTGACAGTAAACCTAGCCAAGACCAGACATGGGCCCTGACAGTAAACCTAGACATGGGCCCTGACAGTAAACCTAGACATGGGCCCTGACAGTAAACCTAGCCATGGGCCCTGACAGTAAACCTAGACATGGGCCCTGACAGTAAACCTAGACATGGGCCCTGACAGTAAACCTAGACACAGACATGGGCCCTGACAGTAAACCTAGCCAAGACCAGACATGGGCCCTGACAGTAAACCTAGACACAGACATGGGCCCTGACAGTAAACCTAGACATGGGCCCTGACAGTAAACCTAGCCAAGACCAGACATGGGCCCTGACAGTAAACCTAGACACAGACATGGGCCCTGACAGTAAACCTAGCCAAGACCAGACATGGGCCCTGACAGTAAACCTAGACATGGGCCCTGACAGTAAACCTAGCCATGGGCCCTGACAGTAAACCTAGCCAAGACCAGACATGGGCCCTGACAGTAAACCTAGACATGGGCCCCGACAGTAAACCTAGACATGGGCCCTGACAGTAAACCTAGACATGGGCCCTGACAGTAAACCTAGACATGGGCCCTGACAGTAAACCTAGACATGGGCCCTGACAGTAAACCTAGACATGGGCCCTGACAGTAAACCTAGACATGGGCCCTGACAGTAAACCTAGACATGGGCCCTGACAGTAAACCTAGACATGGGCCCTGACAGTAAACCTAGACACAGACATGGGCCCTGACAGTAAACCTAGACATGGGCCCTGACAGTAAACCTAGACACAGACATGGGCCCTGACAGTAAACCTAGACATGGGCCCTGACAGTAAACCTAGCCAAGACCAGACATGGGCCCTGACAGTAAACCTAGACACAGACATGGGCCCTGACAGTAAACCTAGACATGGGCCCTGACAGTAAACCTAGCCAAGACAAAAAATATGATATTCCACAAAAAGACAACCACCTGAACAATTCTTTCTAAATACGACAGCACTAGAACACACAAAGCTATACTTACCTCGGCCTTAACATCAGTAGCACAGGAAACTTCAACAAAGCTGCGAATGACCTGAGAGAAAAGGCAAGAAGGACTTTCTGTCATCAAAAGGAACGTTAAGCTAGACATCCCAATACAAATCTGGTTAAAGATATTAGACTGTCATAGAACGCACCTGCCTCTATGGTTGTGAGATATGGGGTCCCCTAGCCAACCAAGAACCATCTCCCTCTATGGTTGTGAGATCCGGGGTCCCCTTACCAACCAAGAACCATCTTCCTCTATGGTTGCCAGATCTGGGGTCCCCTTACCAACCAAGAACCATCTCCCTCTATGGTTGCCAGATCTGGGGTCCCCTTACCAACCAAGAACCATCTCCCTCTATGGTTGCCAGATCCGGGGTCCCCTTATCAAACAATAACCATCTCCCTCTATGGTTGCCAGATCTGGGGTCGCCGAGCCAACCAAGAACCTGAGAAATGGGATAAACACCAAACAGAGACTCTGCACACAGAACTCTGCAAATCCATCCTCCGCACCCAACGAAAAACAACAAACAATGCTTGTAGGGCAGAATTAGGGAGATACTCACTCAACATCAAAATAAACAAAAGAGCACTTAGATTTCATGACCACCCAAAAGGGGAGGCATACTTTGGTTAGACATAGCATTCGTTAATACGACTGGATTAAGGTTGGTGAGGGGTGCGTTAATACGACCAGGTTAAGGTTGGTGAGGGGTGTGTTAATACAACCGGATTAAGGTTGGTGAGGGGTGCCTTAAGGGTTGGGAGAGGGTTAAGGTTAGGGTTTGAGATAGGTTGTAGGACTAATGACTGGTCTATCCCCCTTAGTCAGCTGGTCCAGGGACTTTGTTAGTTTTTCCACTGAGTCACCAATACTTAAGAGCAGTCTAACCTAATGCCTTTATATAACGGACTACACTTGACCACTGAAGGCTGTACTCTTGTGTGAATATGATGTTTGTTTTTCTAAGACCGTGACTTGATGACATGCATACTTGCCCCTGGGCTTCGATTATAAAAAGACAAGTAGTCAGTTGTCTATCACAGGGGTTCTCAAAGTTTTTGGCTCGGTGGGGACGCCCGGAAATGCTTTGGCCTTGTTTCGTGACATGGCCAAAGCTTTAATCTAACTTGTTCTTCATAGTGCAATATTATAGCGTATTAGAATATTAATATGTCTACCATGAGCGGGAATCAAACTCGCGTCTCCAAATCTGACTCTATGTAGGCATTGGTGGTTCAGTGGTAGAATTCTCGCCTGCCACGCGGGAGGCCCGGGTTCGATTCCCGGCCAATGCAAGGCTCCTTTTCACCACCATTTCACTGCACATACACAGAAAGACAAATCAAGTCTTTATCACCTACTTATAGTGAAATGTTAAGATCCACCAGCATACTGATTATATAAGAGTGTGATTTTAAATCGCATCAGGCAGATTAATTTAGTCTAACTAAATATCAATGTTTTTTTGTTATAAACAGTAAGAGATGATAAAACCTTTATTAATGTTCTTAAACAGTTTATAAACTGTAAAGTTTATCTAAGTTTATCTTAGCCTTTATGCATATTTTATAATATAACAAACATTTAAGTGAACTTGATTAAAATTGAGTTAATAGTGCCATGAGATTAAGAAAGCAATTTGTTTTTCTTCAGTTTGTTTATAAAATAAAGTTTCTCATAAGCCCTTATGCATGTTTTATAATCGAACAATAAACGATTTAACTCAATGTAAATGTAGAGTTCATAATCAGGACATTAAAATTTAACAATGCTATTGGGTGTTTTATTTTTCACAGTTAAATCAGGGGAGAGCGCGAACGCAGTCCCCCACTACCAGAAATTATGCAATCGAGATTCCCACATTTGGGGAATTCGCAGGGGTCAGCAAAGCACGGAGTGCAATGGCCGAGCCTCGCCCTGGGTGAACCACCTTCTTGATCATGGTGTCTCCCTTGCCAGGTAAGTATGAGTTGTACACGCTAGACATGGAGGAAGTCACTCACACACATGCCAGTCAGGCAGATGGTTACTACTAACTATACTCACCCACAACATATTTCTATATAAACGTAGATTGTAGCATAGT
Source organism: Electrona antarctica (assembly GCF_951216825.1). Taxonomy (NCBI): domain Eukaryota; kingdom Metazoa; phylum Chordata; class Actinopteri; order Myctophiformes; family Myctophidae; genus Electrona; species Electrona antarctica. The sequence goes on along the minus strand of NC_136810.1, from coordinate 1,119,160 downwards.
TGATACTAGTTTGGGTGAAATATGCTACATTTTGACCAGAATACATAGTATTTTAGTATCATAATCGTGTACCCATAATGCATTGGGGTCCTATTGCATAGGAAGCGGCATGGAGAGGCCATTGTGAGTCAGGATTGGTGTTCGCTGGCGGCTCAGTCAACGCCCCTCCCCCTCCTGTTGCAACACACTGCCTCGTCTGCCATGCGGGGGGGGAGGGGCTGAAACTAGCGGCTCAGTCAACACCCCTCCCCTCAGGTCTCAAGACACTGCCATGCGGGAGGGGGAGGGGAGGGAGGGTCCTCAGGGTTGTAAGTGAGCATTAGTTTAGCTGTATCAGAGGTACCCATTTGATTAAATTCATAATTATGCATTTGTGCTTTCTAAATATAAAGTTCAAGGAGAAACAACAGCTTAAGGCTTTTCTGTACTGCACTTAAAACATTTTTCAACTGTGTTATTTTTTGTTTCTTCATAATTTAGAACAGTTCTGTGCCAAATGAGTTTGATCTGCACACCGAGAGAGTATATGTACTGATCACATGTATAATATATTATATAGTATAGTATGTATAGTTTACATAGATACTCCACTGTTACGTTCTTAGTCTACGCATGATTCATGATAACTACTTTTTATATATGTGATGTATGCCATACTTTTGTTATTGCTTAATGTAAGTCGCACTGGATTAAGAGCGTCTGCTAAATGCCTAAATTGTAAATTGTGTGGAACTATAGTGGCCCTCTGGAGTGAGTGTGGAACTACAGTGGCCCTCTGGAGTGAGTGTGGAACTATAGTGGCCCTCTGGAGTGAGTGTGGAACTATAGTGGCCCTCTGGAGTGAGTGTGGAACTATAGTGGCCCTCTGGAGTGAGTGTGGAACTATAGAGGCCCTCTGGAGTGAGTGTGGAACTACAGTGGCCCTCTGGAGTGAGTGTGGAACTATAGAGGCCCTCTGGAGTGAGTGTGGAACTACAGTGGCCCTCTGGAGTGAGTGTGGAACTATAGTGGCCCTCTGGAGTGAGTGTGGAACACCTCAAGTCTATATGCACATCATTTTGTGGAATTCTGACCTAACTGGGCTATGACACTCAAGGAACACTAGAGGGAGCCAGAGATCAATACATAAATAATGGGCCCTTCTGTAGTTGTCAATATATTTAACTTTCTAAATGCTTTAGCTTGGCTGGTTTAAAAATATGTGGATTAAACCGTAATAATGTATTATACAGATTATGTTGATTTAACAGGAACTTAAAAGTTATTGCATATCGTCTGTATAATAAAGAGAATATATTAATTTAAAGAATTGCAATTAGATTGAAAGGTTTACATTCATAATATACATGTACAGTATGTTCATACACATACATTTAAATTAAGTTGTTTTCTTTGGCATTCAATCATCACAGCTTAGTTGACCATTAATTATTGTCATCATATAAATAATTGTGATTAATGATTCAACTGTGTTTTTGCCACTGCACATTATACAAAAGGTATAAAAACTGATAAAGAAATAATGCACTATGGTAAAATAGGCTAAGTACTAATAATTCAGGGTTTGACACCATGTACTTTTTATTTGCATTATAATCCCCATAGGGGGATTTTAACCCATTCTGGGCGGGAACCCCTTTGTGTTTTAACTAAGCATTATGTTATACTTTAGCTATTGAAAAATAGCAGGCCTACAAGCTTGTAGGCCTGCTATTTTTGAAAAATCGTGAAAATGCGGCACAAATCATTGAATATATATAAGACCTTTTTTTATTTCGACGTCAGGCCTAAATGGGTTAAACTGCCTCATATAAGAACTGTGTTTGAAAAATATACATGTCATCCAGGCCTCATATGGATATGAAGAATCAACTGACTGAGAGAAAACGCTATTGTTACTGCTACTGAATTAGTTACATTTTCTCTAGAAACAGACTGTATCATATATGTAAACGTAAACACAGAGCCGTGTCCCTGACAATATCGCAGAGAAAGCTTGTTTATTTTTGAACCACAACGCTTATATGAAAGGATTTTAAGACGAGCCCTTGTTATTCTCCATAGAGAAATTACTTCAGTGAACCGGGCAGAACCAGGGGATGAGCGAGTGACGTCAGGACTTCGGCGTTCTATAGAGCACCGAAGTCCTGACGTAACTCGCTCATCCCTTCGATTCCCCTGGTTCGTGGAAGTAATTTCTCTATGGAGAATAACATGGTCTCATCTTAAAATCGTTTCATATAAGTGTTGTGGTCCAAAAATAAACAAGCTGTCTCTGCGTTATTGTCATGGAGGTGTCTATATCGTTTGCAACAGTCAGTCACTCATATATGATACAGTCTGTTTCTAGCGAAAATGTAACTAATTCAGTAGCGTTTTCTCTCAGTCAGTTGATTCTTCATATCCATATGAGTGAAACGGCCGGGGTGATATGTTTATTTTTCAAACAGTTCTTATATGATATATAATGCAAATAAAAAGTACACGAATCTGTGGATTTGCGCCCTCTACCGATATTGACGTCAGACTTCGGTGCTCTATAGGCAGTGCATAGCAGTGGCGGCCATTTTGTGGTGACAGATAACTTCCATAAAATATTTGATTCAGTGTCAAAACAAATTAAACGCCAACAAAAAAGGTAATTATTAAAAGTAGTGTATATATATATATATATATATATATATATATATATATATATATATATATATATATATATATATATATATATATATATATATATATATATATAATATAATTAAATATTCAAATATGTTTGACACAGAATTCAATGTTTTATGGTCATGATTCACCAGGAACGTAAACAAACATTTTAAACTAACTAAGGCCAGAACTAGGCCTGTCACATGTCATAGTCTTTGGAAAAAAAACTTTAGTTTTAGTCATATATTTAAAGTCACCTGGAATGTTTTAGTGTTAGTATAGTTTTTTTTAGGCGACTAAATATCATACGTTTAGTCGACTAAATCTGTGGCCTTGATGCCATCGTAATTACTGATTTTACACTTGCTGAAAATAGCCGATCTACAAGCTCACAACGCGTCGCATTGTGAGCTTGTAGATCGGCTATTTTCAGCAAGTGCTGGATCTCTTGTCCATTAGTCCCTTTCTTACATTTTAGTCAAGTTTGTATTTGTTGACGAAATTGTCAGTATATTTAGTCTTAGTTTTTTTTTCTTTTTTCCCTCATTTGTTTTCACAGAAGCATTATTTAAATACTGGAGTTGAGACATAATAAATGGTGGCATTAACAGCTTCTCTTAACCCATTTAGGCCCGACGTCGAAATAAAAAAAACGTTTGCTCTGAAAGAGCTTATATATATATATATATATATATATATATTCAAAGATTTGTGCCGATTTTTCAAAAATAGCAGATCTACAAGCTCATAGCGCGCCACCGAGTGGCACGCTATGAGCTTGTAGATCTGCTATTTTTCAATAGCTAAAGTATAACATAATGCTTAGTTAAAACACCAAAAGGGGTTCCCGTCCAGAATGGGTTTAAACCCCACAAGTCTAATGTACAAGAATACATAGAATTTTCACCCCAAAGAAAAAGAACAACAGAAAACAAAACAAACAAACCTTAAATACAGGATCAACTAGAAAAAGTGCCCTTCTGGGCACAGGTCTCCACCAGGAGGATAGGACTGTGTGAGATGTTTGGCAAAATGTTTAGGAGTAATATAAACATGTTTGCCTTTGATGGCAATTGGATGATTTGAGGCATTTTGTTCCAAAAATGTGTTTTGCAAAAATCTACCTGTTGGTGGCGCTATAACAGGCCAATGTGAAAAGGGTGGGATATATTCCTCAGCCTAGTAAGAAAATGTGTGAAAGATTTCACATAAATTGCATGCTGTGTTCATGATTTGAGGCTTTTGTTCAAAACGGGGCAATCTTGCAAACTGTGAAAGCCAATTATAGCCAATAAGGATGGAATATGAAATATCGGACAGATCCGACTTGAGCACATGACCATAGAGATACTGTGTAACGATTTGTGAGATTTTTGGACAGAATCTGGAGGAGGAATATTAAAAAATGTGTTTTACAAAAGTCGGCCTCCTGGTGGCGCTATAAAAGGCAGATGCGGAAAATGCAGGTCAAAGGTTTGTCCTTGGCCTCTAGAGAGTGTGCATGCAACGTTTCACGCAGATCGGTGCAGTTTTAGGTAAAAAATGTGAAAAGCTGCCTCATGGTGGCGCTATAACAGGCCGCTCTGGAAAATGCGGGCAGAGGTTCATCGTTGGCATCCAGGGAGTGTGTGTGCAAAGTTTGGCATCGACCGGGTTAACGGTGCCAGAGATTAGCTGGTAACAGACGGACGGAAGGACGGACACACACACACACACGGACACACGGACGGAGTGCAAAACATACTCTCTCCCCATGCCTTCGGCCTGGTGGAGACAATAAGAGTTGAAAAATAAAAGGCAGACAAAAACAGACAAAACAGAAACAAGACATCCTACAAACAATTACCAGTGCATGATACACACATAATCTGCATTACATCACAGCAGTCCAACCACATTATGATACATCCATAATCTGCATTACAGCAGTCCAACCACAGTATGATACATCCATAATCTGCATCACATCACAGCAGTCCAACCACAGTATGATTCATCCATAATCTGCATCACATCACAGCAGTCCAACCACAGTATGATTCATCCATAATCTGCATCACATCACAGCAGTCCAACCACAGTATGATACAGCCATAATCTGCATCACATCACAGCAGTCCAACCACAGTATGATACATCCATAATCTGCATCACATCACAGCAGTCCAACCACAGTATGATACATCCATAATCTGCATCACATCACAGCAGTCCAACCACAGTATGATTCATCCATAATCTGCATCACATCACAGCAGTCCAACCACAGTATGATACATCCATAATCTGCATCACATCACAGCAGTCCAACCACAGTATGATACATCCATAATCTGCATCACATCACAGCAGTCCAACCACAGTATGATACATCCATAATCTGCATTACATCACAGCAGTCCAACCACAGTATGATTCATCCATAATCTGCATTACATCACAGCAGTCCAACCACAGTATGATACATCCATAATCTGCATCACATCACAGCAGTCCAACCACAGTATGATTCATCCATAATCTGCATTACATCACAGCAGTCCAACCACAGTATGATACATCCATAATCTACATTACATCACAGCAGTCCAACCACAGTATGATACATCCATAATCTGCATCACATCACAGCAGTCCAACCACAGTATGATACATCCATAATCTACATTACATCACAGCAGTCCAACCACAGTATGATACATCCATAATCTGCATCACAGCAGTCCAACCACAGTATGATACATCCATAATCTGCATCACAGCAGTCCAACCACAGTATGATACATCCATAATCTGCATCACAGCAGTCCAACCACAGTATGATACATCCATAATCTGCATCACAGCAGTCCAACCACAGTATGATACATCCATAATCTGCATCACAGCAGTCCAACCACAGTATGATACATCCATAATCTGCATCACATCACAGCAGTCCAACCACAGTATGATACATCCATAATCTGCATCACATCACAGCAGTCCAACCACAGTATGATACATCCATAATCTGCATCACAGCAGTCCAACCACAGTATGATACATCCATAATCTGCATCACAGCAGTCCAACCACAGTATGATACATCCATAATCTACATTACATAACAGGAGTCCAACCACAGTATGATACATCCATAATCTACATCACAGCAGTCCAACCACAGTATGATACATCCATAATCTACATCACAGCAGTCCAACCACAGTATGATACATCCATAATCTACATCACAGCAGTCCAACCACAGTATGATACATCCATAATCTACATCACAGCAGTCCAACCACAGTATGATACATCCATAATCTGCATCACAGCAGTCCAACCACAGTATGATACATCCATAATTTGCATCACAGCAGTCCAACCACAGTATGATACATCCATAATCTACATCACAGCAGTCCAACCACAGTATGATACATCCATAATCTGCATCACATCACAGCAGTCCAACCACAGTATGATACATCCATAATCTACATCACAGCAGTCCAACCACAGTATGATTCATCCATAATCTACATTACATCACAGCAGTCCAACCACAGTATGATACATCCATAATCTACATCACAGCAGTCCAACCACAGTATGATACATCCATAATCTGCATCACAGCAGTCCAACCACAGTATGATACATCCATAATCTGCATCACAGCAGTCCAACCACAGTATGATACATCCATAATCTACATCACAGCAGTCCAACCACAGTATGATACATCCATAATCTGCATCACATCACAGCAGTCCAACCACAGTATGATACATCCATAATCTACATCACAGCAGTCCAACCACAGTATGATACATCCATAATCTACATTACATCACAGCAGTCCAACCACAGTATGATACATCCATAATCTGCATCACAGCAGTCCAACCACAGTATGATACATCCATAATCTGCATCACAGCAGTCCAACCACAGTATGATACATCCATAATCTGCATCACAGCAGTCCAACCACAGTATGATACATCCATAATCTGCATCACAGCAGTCCAACCACAGTATGATACATCCATAATCTGCATCACAGCAGTCCAACCACAGTATGATACATCCATAATCTGCATCACAGCAGTCCAACCACAGTATGATACATCCATAATCTGCATCACATCACAGCAGTCCAACCACAGTATGATACATCCATAATCTGCATCACAGCAGTCCAACCACAGTATGATACATCCATAATCTACATTACATAACAGGAGTCCAACCACAGTATGATACATCCATAATCTGCATCACATCACAGCAGTCCAACCACAGTATGATACATCCATAATCTGCATCACAGCAGTCCAACCACAGTATGATACATCCATAATCTACATTACATAACAGGAGTCCAACCACAGTATGATACATCCATAATCTACATCACAGCAGTCCAACCACAGTATGATACATCCATAATCTACATCACAGCAGTCCAACCACAGTATGATACATCCATAATCTACATCACAGCAGTCCAACCACAGTATGATACATCCATAATCTGCATCACAGCAGTCCAACCACAGTATGATACATCCATAATCTGCATCACAGCAGTCCAACCACAGTATGATACATCCATAATCTGCATCACAGCAGTCCAACCACAGTATGATACATCCATAATCTGCATCACAGCAGTCCAACCACAGTATGATACATCCATAATCTGCATCACATCACAGCAGTCCAACCACAGTATGATACATCCATAATCTGCATCACAGCAGTCCAACCACAGTATGATACATCCATAATCTACATTACATAACAGGAGTCCAACCACAGTATGATACATCCATAATCTACATCACAGCAGTCCAACCACAGTATGATACATCCATAATCTACATCACAGCAGTCCAACCACAGTATGATACATCCATAATCTACATCACAGCAGTCCAACCACAGTATGATACATCCATAATCTACATCACAGCAGTCCAACCACAGTATGATACATCCATAATCTGCATCACAGCAGTCCAACCACAGTATGATACATCCATAATCTGCATCACAGCAGTCCAACCACAGTATGATACATCCATAATCTACATCACAGCAGTCCAACCACAGTATGATACATCCATAATCTGCATCACATCACAGCAGTCCAACCACAGTATGATACATCCATAATCTACATCACAGCAGTCCAACCACAGTATGATTCATCCATAATCTGCATCACAGCAGTCCAACCACAGTATGATACATCCATAATCTGCATCACAGCAGTCCAACCACAGTATGATACATCCATAATCTGCATCACATCACAGCAGTCCAACCACAGTATGATACATCCATAATCTACATCACAGCAGTCCAACCACAGTATGATTCATCCATAATCTGCATTACAGCAGTCCAACCACAGTATGATACATCCATAATCTGCATTACATCACAGCAGTCCAACCACAGTATGATTCATCCATAATCTGCATTACATCACAGCAGTCCAACCACAGTATGATACATCCATAATCTGCATTACATCACAGCAGTCCAACCACAGTATGATACATCCATAATCTGCATCACAGCAGTCCAACCACAGTATGATTCATCCATAATCTGCATCACAGCAGTCCAACCACAGTATGATACATCCATAATCTGCATCACAGCAGTCCAACCACAGTATGATACATCCATAATCTGCATTACATCACAGCAGTCCAACCACAGTATGATACATCCATAATCTGCATCACAGCAGTCCAACCACAGTATGATACATCCATAATCTGCATCACAGCAGTCCAACCACAGTATGATACATCCATAATCTGCATTACATCACAGCAGTCCAACCACAGTATGATACATCCATAATCTGCATCACAGCAGTCCAACCACAGTATGATACATCCATAATCTGCATTACATCACAGCAGTCCAACCACAGTATGATACATCCATAATCTGCATCACAGCAGTCCAACCACAGTATGATACTTCCATAATCTGCATTACATCACAGCAGTCCAACCACAGTATGATACATCCATAATCTGCATTACATCACAGCAGTCCAACCACAGTATGATTCATCCATAATCTGCATCACAGCAGTCCAACCACAGTATGATACATCCATAATCTGCATCACAGCAGTCCAACCACAGTATGATACATCCATAATCTGCATTACATCACAGCAGTCCAACCACAGTATGATACATCCATAATCTGCATCACAGCAGTCCAACCACAGTATGATACATCCATAATCTACATTACATAACAGCAGTCCAACCACAGTATGATTCATCCATAATCTGCATTACATCACAGCAGTCCAACCACAGTATGATTCATCCATAATCTGCATTACATAACAGGAGTCCAACCACAGTATGATTCATCCATAATCTGCATTACATAACAGGAGTCCAACCACAGTATGATTCATCCATAATCTGCATTACATAACAGGAGTCCAACCACAGTATACTTTTAAATCAAAAGTCCAGCAGACCTCACACATCCTCAAGCAGAGACGGATTCAATTTCTGAATGAATTGAAAGAATGGACCCTAATCCTCCCAAACTCATCAGAGGAACCATTTAAGGAGTCTAATCTTCTCCAGTTTGACACAGTACAAGGTGTCCCTAATCCAGTGAGTGTGAGAAGGGGAAGTGGGCGATTTACATTTGATCAAGATTAGTCTCCTAGCTAACAGAGTGACAAAGGCCAAAACATCCCTCTCTGCTTTAGTGACGGTACGGAGGGGAAAACACCACACAGAGCCCCCAAGGGTGTGGGCTAGTTTAGTTTTAATGTAGTTTCCATTTAGTTTGTCAGTGAACAAAGGTAGTCGATGAACAGTCACAATCATTACTACATAACTGCTTAATCACAATTATTTTTGCATAATATAAATCATCATATGATTATGGCAAATCTTTCCGGTGATAAAATGGACACCAACGTAATCAAAAAAAGTCAACCAAAGAACAAGATTCCTACACAGGATCTCCTCACTGGTCAACAAAAACACCTTGAAGATCCCTAACAGGAGCCCTCATACACGGTTTCTAGGATTATGCATGCACCTCTTGGTACCACAGCACCTCAAAGGCCCTTAAAACTAGGCTCCAGACTTCCCAAAACAAACTGGTCAGGCTACTACTTGGCCTCACCCCCCGAACCCACATCCCCCCTGCCCACTTTGACAGGCTGGAATGGCTTAGGGTTGACGACAGAGTGCAGCATCCTGCAATGGGTCTGGTCCACAAGATTAGATACACCACCAAGATACCCATGTACCGGTCTAAATACTTCACTAGGACACCCATGTAGGCTACCTGTCTAAATACTTCACTAAGATACCCAAGTACCTGTCTAAATACTTCACTAAGATACCCATGTAGGCTACCTGTCTAAATACTTCACTAAGATACCCAAGTACCTGTCTAAATACTTCACTAAGATACCCATGTACCTGTCTAAATACTTCACCAAGATACCCATGTACCGGTCTAAATACTTCACTAGGACACCCATGTAGGCTACCTGTCTAAATACTTCACTAAGATACCCAAGTACCTGTCTAAATACTTCACTAAGATACCCATGTACCTGTCTAAATACTTCACTAAGATACCCATGTACCTGTCTAAATACTTCACTAAGATACCCATGTACCTGTCTAAATACTTCACTAAGATACCCATGTACCTGTCTAAATACTTCACTAAGATACCCATGTAGGCTACCCGTCTAAATACTTCACTAAGATACCCATGTACCTGTCTAAATACTCCACTAAGATACCCATGTACCTGTCTAAATACTTCACTAAGATACCCATGTACCTGTCTAAATACTTCACTAAGATACCCATGTAGGCTACCCGTCTAAATACTTCACTAAGATACCCATGTACCTGTCTAAATACTTCACAACACACCAGAGGGAGTTCAACAAACCATGTGCAACCCAGATTCGGCACAAACAAGGGAATAAATTAATGGAACGCCCTACCAACTGTCATTAAGACAAGAGGCACCTACGGACGGCTGCAATTCCAAACAGGTTAACAGTTTTGTATTGAGTTGTGCTTGAAATGTACTGTAATTATGTAAACTGTTAATAAATACTTCAATCAATCAATCAATATAGGCCTAATCATTTCCATGTTGAAAACTGTTCATACATTTTCAAAAAATGTGGAAATAGCCGATCTACAAGCTCGCAAAGTGTCGAGATGCAACGCATGTGAGCTTGTAGATCGGCTAGTTTCATTTTTTTTAATGCTGCAGAGTATGACATTATTGGTTAGACTATGTTTAACTTGGGTCTATAATGCATTATAAGTGCATTTATAATACATTATAAAACACTTAATAGTTATGCATAAGAACGTATAACAATGTTTATAACGTATTTTAAGTGCTGGTGAAAATGCATTTAAACAGAAACATCACATTAACTACTGTACATAACTGTTATAAAATGTGCTGTTCCACTATAGTCTATATTTATACCATAAAACCACCATTTAATTTGAAATCACAACTCAATACAGAGACTGTTACTGAATAAAGCATTACACTTTTTTACAACAGGGTCCACCATTTTCAATTCATCAGTGAGGACCAGGAAATGGCCCTTAAGTACTTGCTAGCCTGCAGCCAGCCAGCCAGCCCCACACCCCCCCCCCACACACACACACACACACCCCCCCCCCACACACACACCCCCACACCCACACACACACACACACTCTCTCTCTCACACACACACACACACACACACACACACACACACACACACACATCAGAGCATGTTCAAACAGACAATGCAGTCAACAGGTCAGTCCAGGTTCATTAACACACATCAGGCCTAGCCTTTAAGTTTTAAAAAGTAGTGTACTACAGTGGTTTCAAACCTTTTCATGTCAAGGACCCCCACATTGACACTAATTATCCCACGGACCCCCATTTGAAAAGGTATGCCAGAGACCCCCATAAGAGAAGATTGTTACAGCTCTAGCAGTGATTCTCAACCCATTTCAAGGACCCCCAGTTTGACATGCATTAGTCTACGGACCCCCATTTAATGGCATTTCTATCTCTGGGACCCCCAATGTATATTGTAAAATCAAAGTTAATTTGAGACACTCAAGAGTACAAATGGAACCAAATGGATGGACCTCATTTGTACACTCTGAGTTACAGACCCTAAAGGGTCCATTTGGTTCCAAACTATAATTTAGCTGGGGACCCCCTGGAACTCCCTCAAGGACCCCTGGGGGTCCCTTGACCCCACTTTGAGAACCACTGGTCTCTATACTACGACAGAGACGTGTGTGATGGTGGACCCTGCACACACACACACACACACACACACACACACACACACACACACACACACGTGTGCATGGTGGGGGCGTGGGCCTCTGGCGGCAGAACATTACTATAGCATATTATCACACAATACAGATGCTTCATGTGAAACGAAACCTTATCTCTTCAACCAAAAAGTGAACAAACGTTTGCAGCTTTTGTCACCGACTTGCGACTTACTAAAGAAAGACAATTAAACCAGCCGTATGAACTCTGAAGTTGATTATAGCTCATTAAACACGACGTTTAATGCATCCCAACCAAAAGCTTACCGTTTTAATACTACTACTACTACTACTACTACACAACACCAACAACCAACCCATTGTTACCGACATAACATTAAACTATTAGAAGGTTCCAAACACAAACACTGGGCTACAGTACCTGGTGTTTATCTTTCTCCACCACGGAGTCTTTTTTTCTCTCTCGTCTGAAAACCAAAACAAGCCAAACTTGGTCGACGATAAATCCATGATGGAACCAGTCAGTCAGTCAGTCAGTCTAACGACGCTTTGATGGTTTCATACAGTTTGAAGGATTATTATTATTATCCTAGACCTTATAAAGCTGCTGCGTCAGTCAGTCAGTCAGTCAGAGGATCAATCATCTCCATTATGCACCACAGCTGTGATCATGATCCCCTGCCCCGCCCCCCTATAGTCGAAAAGGAAAAAAAACATCCTAAACCCGAATCTTTATTCTAAATAAAACTAAAATAAATGCAGGCCTACATTTGTTTTACCCACAAAACAACCATTTAATTCACACTGTGCTACAAATTAATGTATTCTCAAACCTTCTAGAAAAGTTAAATCTGCCTCCCCGACAGAGATGGGCCTAAATGCGTGCATGAGGCCCCGGAGACCGTCCATGGACCCCGGGTCGACGTTTAGCCTCGGACACCGTTCATCTGAATATACAATGTTTACCTCCACAAACCTCTTGTCACCACATCAACCAAAATTAACAAACTGTTACAGCTTCTCATCAACCTGTGACTTAATGTGAAAGTCTTGCTAAACACGCGCAGCGTCCATAATTAACTATTATTAGGCCCAATAAGCCTAAACTACAAACCACCTCACTTGTAATTGATTACATTCATGTCTCAATAAACACACTCATTACCGACCAACAGAGTTGTTTCAATAACTTCTTTACACTGTCTCTGTTCCACTGACTGTAAACACCCTGTTGAAGACAGAGCCTACATCACCATAATGTAACTAACATAACAGGCCTACAACATCAACATGAAAACAACATGAATCCATCCTAGATCAGGGCCTACCTTAACCTGCTGGTCTGGACTGGACTGGATCTGTTTCCCCAGACGGTTCTCTTCTAGGATTCTGTAGATTCTTTCCTCCTCCGTCTGGAACCAAAACAACGGCGAAACCCGAGGCTTCAGTCCTGGTTTGATGCAGTTTGACTTGAGTTGACTTGACACTCACTGGGAGAGAAAGTTTTTACCAAATAGTACCTAGAACTAAACACTGACTCAGCGCCGCTGCACCGTCCGTCTCCACTCCAGCATCACCGTGCATGACACACCCCCACAGCCCACACACGTGTGTGTGTGTGTGTGTGTGTGTGTGTGTGTGTGTTTGTTTGGGGGGCGGGGCTCCACCCTCCAGCATGACCTGTGTTTGTGCGCATCCCCCCTCCCCCGTCTCACTCAACTCAATTCAAAGGATATTTATTTATTGCCATGAGAAAACATACGTTTCCGTTCATGCCAAAGCAAGTGTCAAAATATAAAAACAGTTGGAAATGGGTAAAGTATGTACAGTTGGAGGGGGTGGAGCATCTTGTAAACAGAGCTGTGTCACATTGCATCGCTTTCTTGATTGTGTATTAATTTGCATTGCATGTTCTCCTTGTGTTTTATTTATTGTTATGCCTACTGTACAGCACTTTGGTCAACTATGTTGGTTTTAAATGTGCTTTATATATAAAGTTGGATTGGATTATATATCTATCCAGTGTTGTAGTCAGTGGCGTTTCCAGGATTTATTTCTTATTTTTTTAACTCGTTTTATTTTTTAGAAGAAATAAATTACAGACAATTCAGGTAAAAAAATACAGCACAAACAACAAAGGAAAGACAATACAATACAATAACATACATGACAATGCTATCAAGGTTCGGGGGAAAGATGATTCATATACAGCTGTAACAGTTTTTTATTTATTTGTTGGGCTTTTGGGCAGGCTCATTTTCAGGCTACAAATTAAACGTTAAAAAGAGTATATATGCTTCCCTATTAAATGGTAAATGGTGCATTTATATAGCGCCTTTATCCAAGGCGCTTTACATAGATTGTGCATTACATTCACCCATTCACACACACATTCACACACCTTTACATAGATTGTGCATTACATTCACCCATTCACACACACATTCACACACCGATGGCAGCAGAAACCATGCAAGGCACCAACCTGCACATCAGGAGCAATCAGGGGTTCAGAGTCTTGCTCAAGGACACTTCGACACTAACTCTGGGGGAGCCCGGGTTCGAACTGGCAACCATCCAGCCACTCTACCGCTGATCCACCACCGCCCCATTAACACTTCAGATCAACAAATTCAACAAAAATATACTACTTTCCAACTATCACACTCTGGTTTCACTTATCTAGGAGTTAATATCACACTGAAACTATCACTTCTTCATGAAGCCCATTTTGTACCACTGATAAATAATATAAAAGCTGACCCACGTAACCCCATGGTACTGTCAACTTTAAATGTATTTCACCTTCTATCTATATGCTCCCATCAAAATGAATCATCTATTCATGCCATCTATAGACTCAGCATTCAATAGATGGAACGATGTGGGAATTAGGTGCTTTAAGGACTCGTATAAGGACAATGCATTCCATAGTTTACCCTCCCAGTCTGTGCCACATTTAATCTTTCCCATAACAACTTATTCAGATTTCTCCAGATCCGTCAGTTTGTAAGACAGGTATTCAGCTCATTCCCACATCGCCCTAATGACCAGAAATAATAAACTGCTCCTAATGCTACTAACTGAAAATGGGTTTGTTTCAGACTCTTACACATTGCATCTCTTACTGATACCAATACACAAGGTTTGAAAAACAAATGGGAAAGAGAATTATGTTGTTATGTTGTTGTTTGTCATATTTGTGATTGTGCTTTGGCAACACTTGTAAAATGTCATGCCAATAAAGCCTGTTGAATTGAATTGAATTGAAATTGAATGAAGTACTGTATTGACAGATGAGTGGTGGGCTGACGCATATACAGAGTCAACTCAACCACCTCAGCCTAATTCACCTGAAACATAGAGCTCATGGGTGGCTGAAATGTATCCTGAGGCCGACTCCAAATGCGATTGCTGTGCCCAGACACAAGCACATCTCACACACATGTATTGGTCTTGTCCCCAGCTACAGACACAAGCACATCTCACACACATGTATTGGTCTTGTCCCCAGCTACAGACACAAGCACATCTCACACACATGTATTGGTCTTGTCCCCAGCTACAGACACAAGCACATCTCACACACATGTATTGGTCTTGTCCCCAGCTACAGACACAAGCACATCTCACACACACATGTATTGGTCTTGTCCCCAGCTACAGACACAAGCACATCTCACACACATGTATTGGTCTTGTCCCCAGCTACAGACACAAGCACATCTCTCACACATGTATTGGTCTTGTCCCCAGCTACAGACACAAGCACATCTCACACACATGTATTGGTCTTGTCCCCAGCTACAGACACAAGCACATCTCACACACATGTATTGGTCTTGTCCCCAGCTACAGACACAAGCACATCTCACACACATGTATTGGTCTTGTCCCCAGCTACAGACACAAGCACATCTCACACACATGTATTGGTCTTGTCCCCAGCTACAGACACAAGCACATCTCACAGACTCACACACATGTATTGGTCTTGTCCCCAGCTACAGACACAAGCACATCTCACACACATGTATTGGTCTTGTCCCCAGCTACAGACACAAGCACATCTCACACACATGTATTGGTGTTGTCCCCAGCTACAGACACAAGCACATCTCACACACATGTATTGGTCTTGTCCCCAGCTACAGACACAAGCACATCTCACACACACATGTATTGGTCTTGTCCCCAGCTACAGACACAAGCACATCTCACACACATGTCTTGGTCTTGTCCCCAGCTACAGACACAAGCACATCTCACACACATGTATTGGTCTTGTCCCCAGCTACAGCGATTCTGGTCACTTGTGTTTGTCACACTGTCAGACGTGCTAGAAATTGCGCTACAACCCTGTCCATTGATAGCTATATTTGACACACCGTCAAACCCCTTACAGTACATGAATCAGAAGTTAGAGATTATTGCTTTTGCAACACTGTTAGGTAGAAGAAGAATATTACTATCTTGGAAGTCGCCAAATCCACCCTCTGACTCCATCTGGCTCAACGATGTGCTGTACTTCTTAAGCTCAGAAAAAATAAAATTCTCTCTCAGAGGAACCTCCGAAGGCTTCACTAAGGCATGGAATATAGAATACTTCAATATTCATACCTCCCTGGATTAGACTGCTCAGTGTGACCCAATACCTCCCTGGATTAGACTGCTCAGTGTGACCCAATACCTCCCTGGATTAGACTGCTCAGTGTGACCCAATACCTCCCTGGATTAGACTGCTCAGTGTGACCCAATACCTCCCTGGATTAGACTGCTCAGTGTGACCCAATACCTCCCTGGATTAGACTGCTCAGTGTGACCCAATACCTCCCTGGATTAGACTGCTCAGTGTGACCCAATACCTCCCTGGATTAGACTGCTCAGTGTGACCCAATACCTCCCTGGATTAGACTGCTCAGTGTGACCCAATACCTCCCTGGATTAGACTGCTCAGTGTGACCCAATACCTCCCTGGATTAGACTGCTCAGTGTGACCCAAATATAGAATACTTCAATATTCATACCTCCCTGGATTAGACTGCTCAGTGTGACCCAAATATAGCGGACAGTGGATTTCAGAATGAACAGACAGTGCCTCTCTCACTGTACTCTACTGGTGGGAGGGGTCGGCCATGATCTTCCTTGCTCTCCTCAGCGCCCTGGAGTCGTGCATGGACTTGAGGGAGGGCAGAGGACGGCCAATCACCCTCTCCGCAGAGCGAATCACCTGCTGCAGCTTGGTGAGATCTTTAGCAACTGCAGCGGGGAACCAGGTGATGATGGAGTGAGTTAGGATGGACTCCACCATGGCTGTAGAACTGAACCAGGTGATGATGGAGTGAGTGAGGATGGACTCCACCATGGCTGTAGAACTGGAACCAGGTGATGATGGAGTGAGTGAGGATGGACTCCACCATGGCAGTAGAACTGGAACCAGGTGATGATGGAGTGAGTGAGGATGGACTCCACCATGGATGTAGAACTGGAACCAGGTGATGATGGAGTGAGTGAGGATGGACTCCACCATGGCTGTAGAACTGAACCAGGTGATGATGGAGTGAGTGAGGATGGACTCCACCATGGCTGTAGAACTGAACCAGGTGATGATGGAGTGAGTGAGGATGGACTCCACCATGGCTGTAGAACTGAACCAGGTGATGATGGAGTGAGTGAGGATGGACTCCACCATGGCAGTAGAACTGGAACCAGGTGATGATGGAGTGAGTGAGGATGGACTCCACCATGGCAGTAGAACTGGAACCAGGTGATGATGGAGTGAGTGAGGATGGACTCCACCATGGCTGTAGAACTGAACCAGGTGATGATGGAGTGAGTGAGGATGGACTCCACCATGGATGTAGAACTGGAACCAGGTGATGATGGAGTGAGTGAGGATGGACTCCACCATGGCTGTAGAACTGAACCAGGTGATGATGGAGTGAGTGAGGATGGACTCCACCATGGCTGTAGAACTGAACCAGGTGATGATGGAGTGAGTGAGGATGGACTCCACCATGGCTGTAGAACTGAACCAGGTGATGATGGAGTGAGTGAGGATGGACTCCACCATGGCTGTAGAACTGGAACCAGGTGATGATGGAGTGAGTGAGGATGGACTCCACCATGGCTGTAGAACTGAACCAGGTGATGATGGAGTGAGTGAGGATGGACTCCACCATGGCTGTAGAACTGGAACCAGGTGATGATGGAGTGAGTGAGGATGGACTCCACCATGGCTGTAGAACTGAACCAGGTGATGATGGAGTGAGTGAGGATGGACTCCACCATGGCTTTAGAACTGAACCATCATGAGTGAATTCCTTCCCAATAATCCATAGTTAACTCTTAGCCTGCCGCCATTAATTAATCCCTCGATTGCGTATTGCCATGGTTTAATCACGCGTGACACTTACTTTGAAGAGCCAAATATCCGTAATCGCATTTTACTATGAAACCATTCCGTGTGTGTTGACGAAGCTGGTGCTCGTTCTCTCGGTCGGTGGTGGAAAAAGTGGACCGCGAGTATCACAGCGCCTGCTACAGGCCGTTGAAAACGCTTGTCTGGGACAAAGCGTCCTCTGCAATGTCGCTTCTGTGAGATAAAGCCGTCTGAAAACAGAGCCGACAATGTTAGTGGATGCGCGCGCATTTTCAAAATGGCCGCGCCCATTGTGTCAGAAGCATAACAAAGCTAACTGACGGTAGATTTCGATACGATCGTATTAAAACATGCATTAATGAATACATCGCTGTTAAAACGGCTTTTCCGTTTGTGGCAGGCTACAAGATTCTACGTTTTAAAATTCCTATGTTCCTGGCGGGTAAACGATTAAGTCAATATCGTTAAGTGAAATGAAATGATGAAATGAAATGAAATGATTACTATATTTACCCAGGGTATCTGGGCTAAGCTCAAGAACTTGTTTCCAGCCAGGCCCTGCTCATAGAACATATAGTGGTTCAATGCCTTGTTCAAGGGCAGTAGTTATACAGGGTATAAGTAACATATTCTTTTGTTCTATATATCTTTTGTTCTATTGTGTGTAATTATTAGACATAATGGACATAATTTCTATAGATTTCTATACATGCTTTGTGTGCTGTTGTCTATAGTATGTACAAAAGAAATCTATTCAGACTCATGTATAGACAAGACTCTTTAGAAATCTTTAGAGAACAGGGGCTTCCTTTTGTATGTATTTGCGTGCTTATTGTACACTGTTTGTGCATGTTTTTGGTGTACACTTTCTGTTAATGTGTGACCCTCTCCTGCAGAGAGTGGGATGCTAGACCCGTCTCATGCCTTTTTGTCTCTATTGACAAAAGGCCCTCATTAGGATGTCATTGAATTGTAATGTCTGGCTGAGTGAGTGTGTGCGTTAGTGATCCTTTTGTGTTATTATTGTGTACACTTTCTGTTAAAGTGTAACCATGGCATGCCTTTTTTGTCTCTATTGACAAAAGCCACTCATATGGACTTGTGACGACTCAAAGCCATTGTATTGTAATGTCTGTCTGGCTGAGTGAGTGAGTGAGTGTGCGTGCGTGCGTGCATTAATTGCATGGACTGTTCCCCATGGATTCAGTCTGTCTGTCTGTGTGTGAGAGATGTAAAGGAGCCATAAGCCTTTGGAAGTAGGGTCTTTCTTTTGTTGTATTACCAATAATAGCCTTTCAGGTGTTTGTGTACACTTTCTGTTACACTTTAACAGTCCCGTGCCTTTTTGTCTCTATTGACAAAAAAGCCACTCATATGGACTTGTGACGACGCAAAGCCATTTAATTGTAATGGATAGGTCTGTCTGGCTGAGTGTGCGTGCATTGTAAGGACTGTTCCCCACTTTAGGGGCTCAGTCTGTCTGCCTGTGTCTCACTCGTAAAAACTTTGGGTACAGTGAGTGTGTGTGTGTGTGTGTGTGTGTGTGTGTGTGTGTGTGTGTGTGTGTGTGTGTGTGTGTGTGTGTGTGTGTGTGTGTGTGTGTGTGTGAGAGATGTAAAGGCCAATCTATAGAAAAAGGGGGCTTTCATTGTAATTCATGAACAAAAGCCTTTTGTTATGGATTGGTGACTGCTTAGAACTAATGGACCCTAAATGTGTTAGATCTCTCTCTCTCTGTGAGCATGTGTTGCGTGCGTGCATGGGTGCAGGATGTTTATCCAATAACTTTAGAAATATAATATATATAATATAATATTATATATTTAATCCATGGTTAGGCAACAGTGTTAAAACGATGTTCACCCCATAACTCTGAGACATCCTGTGACATAACAGCTGTAAATAAAGTACTAAAAGTAAAACATTTTCGTAAAATACATGCCGGTATAGGGCATGCATGTTTAAAAGTATAATTGACATGATTATGGGCATGTCTTTTAGACCACTAGATTTAGTTAAACAGAACTGTCAAACATTCATGTTTTGACAGACTGCAAATAATTACAGTAACTGATGGTCTGCTAACATTTACACATTTTAACCAAATACATGCGTACATGCGTACATACATTTACCCATTTTAACCAAATACATGCGTACGTACATACATACATACATACACGTGTATGCTATTATTATTGTCTTTTTTGCTTGATTTTATATGACTGGACATGACTATATTCTATACCAAGCACCAACATGATGTTTGTTACATTTATTCAGTACATAAGTCTAACCATTAATCACTGATACCATTTTTCTTGTGTTTTAAAGTTACTAAAGTATGTAGAAGTATGAAGAAAATGTGTTAGACACACTTTTAAAAAATATACGAAAGTAACAGATCTACAATATCCCAATGCATCACTATTCACTGCCATTGTTTTATAGAATGCAATGGCAAATTATAATACACACCATACAATTGCAACACCTACAGTAGGTCATTCTGCATTATGCTGTATTCTACTGCAATAAGCTGAGCAGAGACCGTTTTTGTTTTCTCTAGTTCTCTATTTTCTCAGCGACTTGCAAGAGTCACCGAGTCAAGTTTTTAAAACTGTAGTGTTTATGATAAGTTTATGATATAAATATGCTCACGTAAACAAGTTGAATCATACAACTAGAATCATTATACAAGCTTTATAACATCAGGTGTGTTTTTAACACATTTTGTAAGCCTATGCATACATGCAAATCTACAGTATCATACATATTTTATTCTTACATGTCCCCCGTAGTCCATACTCATACTCCATACACCATACAAACTTAGCTGTAACATTATTCCATGTCTTAATATCTGACAATGTTCATTTCAAATTAAATTAATTTGAAAAATCTATATCCATTATGACAAACCATTAGTATATATATATATTTAGGCTATTGTATGATCTGTCAGTGGTCAGGGGTGGATTAACCCAAGCATTATATGTGAAGGGTGTGCAACAGGGGCTACAGTAATTAGGCAACTACTGCTAGAAAAGCCATATGCTAGAAATGTTCTCACAATGATTGGTATAGTCTAATTGTATTTGTAGTAGTGTTATGATTAGGCCTAATGATCCAATCCTTGTAGGTAGATCGGTAGCGAGACAAATGTTATGCCTCCTGGTAAAAGTTATACTCCCATTGTAAAGAAACTGTGATACGCACACATGCTATGGTAGAATAGCAGCATGTGAATGCTCTTGCATAAGATGGTTAATTACTAAACTAGTGTTTTTCTAGGACATTACAGTAGACCTAACTAATTTCACTTGTAGAAATTCATGAAGAATAAGCCTATAGCCTTTTACTAAAGAACAGGCAATATTTTGAAATAAGGCCTCATTATGTCCATGGCAAGGCATATGACTCAACAAGTTACATTTAGACAGTTTATGCTCAAGAGACAATCTTATTATGATATTGGGTCATAGGCACAGTAGGCATGGTGAATATTAACGGTTGTCTGTATCGTTGAACATAGGTAGTATACCTGCAAGTATAGCATGACTACCAGTTATTCAATGCAACCTATTTTTCCTCTAACTATAGTGTTTTTAGATAGATGCTAGTCCACATCCATGAACCTCTGCAACAAATTAACTCACAATACCAACAAAACCATTAAAAACATCTACACCTTACACCCTACATCACGAGAATGCAAAACACACGTAACATGCAAATACAGAACAGAATGTTCTGTTACAACCAATGTAATATCAAATAAATTGATACAGATCCTATACAGATCCTAGAAAAAACAAAACTATACCTGCAATCAACACAATGGACCAATACCAGAGCACCGAAACATAAGTTCATCACAAATGTATAGTGACACCTACAGTATCATCAATAAGGCACTAACATCAACACCATACAATACATCACAACACCGCAAAATCAAACGTAACATGAAACATGCAAAAATGCATACAAATAAAAAGTGCCATCTGACTGACTGCTCTATAGTTCAACTCTTAAGCCAATGCCTCCAATACACATCCATTAGCAAAAGGCATCGTTATCAAACATAATATTATGAATAGTATGATATAGGCTGCAAAGGCAGCAATATGTATGAATATATATATGTATTATAGCATAGAGGTCCATACTACAATCATATAATACACAAAAACAACTATTGCATATTATTCAGAACCAATACACATCACTACCCAACAGCATAAACACTGTACAACACCAATCAATATTAGCTGTACATCTACACATCATTACGACTAATGAAGTGCTCAACAGTCTAGTTCAACAGCCACTTAATAACAAAGTATGTAAATATCTGAATACTTTGCCTTGGCAACGTAACTGTATATGATTTCTCATATAAAACTCATTTGAAACGAATTGACCGGACTATTTAATTTTAAGTGAACACATTATGGTGAACACATTATGGTGCTGAAGATAGATAGTAGTAGATATTGTTGGTTATAGGTAATGATGAAGCCTTATGTCCATAGGGGATGAAGACGAGTAAGTAAGTAATAGGTAACGATGACTATAGGGGTATATTGATTGCATGATATTTGATTGATTGACATTTGATAGTTAGATAGACTATAGTCTAGACTACAGGGGTATAAACTATGCTGCTATAGGCATACAAGGATGTATTTGCAGTATATTAAGTATATTTTCGATCCAAAAACTGTAGATAGGGTCTGCACACAAAACACACTGTTTTGTGTTGACAATAACTATTGACAACAACAACCCAACATACTAGTATATATGCAATAGTATCAAGCATATATATATATATATATATATATTTTTTTTTTAAATAAAATACTCTGTACTGTGTATGTGTAGAATAATAAGATATGCTTGAACGGTTCAACTACGTGCTAATATATATATATATTTTTATAACCTCCTAGAAAAAACTGTATGGGGCATACAAAACACATTAACATCAGCATGTCTGACGGTGCAGTGTGTAAATGTAACAAAGACCATTATAACAGGTTATGTATACACTATGTATACTAAAGTATGTAATACTGATATACCGATGGTTTTCCAAGAATTCAGAAACTACAGTTTAGAAAAACGTGTACACCTAAACCTGCACAAAAACCATACATCCTATAGTGTTTATTGTTTCAACGTTCAGATTATTGATATTCCATGCATTTGATGCATTACCTCGGGGTTCCTTGCTAACTTGCTAACTATGAGTACACCATATTGTTCAAGATTGTTCAAAATACAGTATAATAATGAACAAATATTGATGCATGTGCAGATATAATCATGTACTAGTTATGTTGACTTATTAGTTAAAGAATAGCGTTAAAGTGTCAGAGAATAGTTGTGCTGTAACTGCAATTGTAACTTTAAAACCATATGGATTATAATCATATGGATAATAAACTTAGGCTAAAGGATTACTTGGGCAAAAGCTGTCCACTTCAATTATTATTATTATGTATTATATATATATATAACCTGTAGGCTACTGTCTCTACATTTTCTGTAAGAATCCATGTAATGACCCATTTAGTAAAAACTAGACTCATGTTTACACTCATGTTTACACTCATGTTTATGGGTTATATGTTATATGTTGTTCGTACATTCTTCTAGACACTTAAAACTACTATGAGTGTATGATATTGTTGTTTGACAAGAAAGTATGTGCATGATCATTTAGTTTTACGCAGATATGCTATGCATAACGACTGAATGTTACAATTATCCACCAATGGTGGTTGTTAGTTACAGAATATATAAATTCTTAGTTTCATGAGTTCAGTACTATACCATAATATTGAAAAACATAGATATTTCAAATCCGTACACTACCGTACAATCCCTAGGCATATATTATCTACAGCTAGACATCTACTCTATGTCTGCGCTATTCTATGACCCCATAAATGATTCTAAATGTTAGGACTTCTTAAAGTAGTTTCATGTCCAGTGTATGCTACATGCTTAAATTATAAATAGTACACAATATTGTTCAAAATCATATATGTCTAATAATGAACAAATATTGATACATGTACATATAGAAACCTGCACTATTTAGCGATAACTTTGGTGAAAATGCTGTTGCATCTTGAATTGTGACATTGTAAATGTACGTATGTATACAATGAAATGAATAATCAATGAGAGGGTGTGGTGTTTGAGTCAGCTCCCTATTTAAAAGGGTGGTCACAGATCTCCAGTCCTGTAGAGAAAAGACATCTAGCGTTATATGCAGCAGATAAGTTAGGAGATAATTCCTCATCAATTATATCCTCTCAATTTTGTCATGGAGCCTATGGGTAAAGCACGTACCCCTAATGAATCAGTGGAACACCAACCGTTATTGCAGACTGAAACAACCGATGCAGATACAATTACAGTACCTAGGTACAGATCATACAACCCTCTCAAAGTATGGGGGTATAATCCGCCAGAGGACAGCTTTGCCTATACCCCTGATTTCGAAATATATGAAGAGAGAGCGGAGGACGATGTTATGACAGCGGACCCATGCTACATGAACATACCTGTATACAGGCCAAGAGATGATGAG
Organism: Electrona antarctica; assembly: GCF_951216825.1. Lineage (NCBI taxonomy): Eukaryota > Metazoa > Chordata > Actinopteri > Myctophiformes > Myctophidae > Electrona > Electrona antarctica. Next base: position 1,094,148 of record NC_136810.1, on the reverse strand, counting down.
GAGGACCTGGTGGACTCTGATCTGGTGGACTTAATAATCGATACGGATGACGAGTACTTTGACCAGAGAGAGCCGTTAGATTTGACTACGAGCAAGAAAACTCCTGGACTTTCCGAAAATGCACAACTACCCATCACAATCCCATCATCCCCAGCACCGAACTATGAAACACAGAACTATTCCAAACCACCGCCATCCCCAGCAAACTCTGGTGATGAGGATGCAACATGCCATCTAGTTGTACCCAAGGCCTGGATCTCGGAGTCTGCTTTACCTACAGTCAAAAATAACTGGTTGAAACCCAAATCTAGCGGGATGAAACCCAAAACTAACTGGATGAACAGAATGGATGACATTCTTCAGGTCCCCACATATGCTCAGGTGGGAAACTCAACACCTGACCCATGCTCGCCTACGATGAGAGTGGACGCCCCGGTTGTGTGCCCAACGGCCTCGCCTACAGCGGACGTGGTTGCCTGTGCTAATGAACCACCTGAACCTGTAGAAACACATTCCCCCAACCTCACAACCCATTCTCCCAACCAAAAACTTTCCCCCAAACAAACGTCTCAGGGCAGACGTTTCCCACAGAGGCAGAGACGACCTCCACATAAGCTTGACTTATAAGTGAAAACGATTGTAAAAAAAGAAGGGAAAAAAAGAAACATTGTATCTTATGTGTGCATATTGTGTTGTTTTTTGTGTTGCACTGTGACTGTTAGGAGTACACCTTTTGTGTTGTGGTACTAGTAAATTAAGGGGGGAGGAGTGTAGTGTATTGCTTATCCAGGGACTACTTTATGTGGCAGACCACTGCCTTGTGCTAGGTGCTCTTAGGTCCTGCGCAGCTGCATTGTATTATACCCTTGATTGATGTATGTCAGTTCTGGCTTTGACCAGTAAAGTACTATAAACCTGAGCTCCCTTCTCCAGTGTTTTATTTCCTTATTAGTTGTGTTCATAGGCCACATACACAACAGATTGCATTAAAGTTATGGGATATCGAAAATGAGCAGAAAAACAGAGATTCACATGAAGGGGCCTGTTAGAGATGCATTAATAGATATTAATGTAATAGACTTAGTGTAAAAACTACTAAAAGTCATTGATTTGTAAAATAATGAGGTAATATTGAACTGTGTACTACATGATTTAATATGGATATCTGTGTCTATTAAATGTTTCTTGCTAAATAAAAAATATCAAATACATATTCTTCCTCTTTTTTATTACGTGTTGTTACCCATGTTAAATTCTAGTTAGATTCTGACAATGTAATGCAGGTACTAACTTGGTAAGGCTATGTCACTGTGGGAGTGGACCTAAAAACGCAGAATGCAAAATTTGTGCTATGACTAATATGACTATTGTGCATGAACAATTATCTACAATTGTCTATTAAAGTAACATTAGTACATTAATCTCTGTATCAGTGAATTAGTGTATTGGTTTTACACTACACATGTGTACTCAATGACTCAATGATTGCATACTAATAGTATTGAACTATTAAACTATTAAAACATGACTATTACTAACTATTACATGTAAATATTATAGGCCATGCCATGTTTCTCGTGAAACAAAAAAATAAATATATATCATTATCATTGATTCAATACTGATGAACTGATTTATACTATCACACAGTATGACCTCAAAGGTAATAACCATGAATAACAAAAGCAGTTATTCTTAGAAGGCTCCGCCTCTCTGAGACATGGTGTTAAATACTGCGGGGACAGGGCCCCAGCATGAGTGAGTAAGCCTAGACACGAGCTGTCCCATAGAAAGAAAGAAAAAGAAAGAAAGAAAGAAAATATGTGCTCTACCGGTCTGAGCTATGAGGATGAGGATAGAAAAGTTTGGGCGTTATCGGACAGGCGGAAAATACGGTTGTCTTTTTTTCAGTTCAAGAATTATCCATATATTGAACTCTATACATTGGACTCAGGGGACAGTATCTTTGAAGACAGATTGCCTTACATACGAGTCTATGAATCTGAATTTGAGAGTTTGGTAAATGGTATTTTGGACTTCTGCAATTATCTGCAGTTGGAGCAGAAGCTAAACCCTGCCTATGTCAAACCATCTCGAAGGGTGCGCGTGGATGATACAATACCAGCTCGTAGTGATGATGAGGGCTTCATCGTTGACTGTTCTAGGTCAAAACAATGGCTGTTAGTGAGATACAAATCTCAAGGCCATACTATTTTTGAATTTCCTAAATCTATAATGGAGAAAGAAAAATACTTTCCAATCCACCTATCCGTTGGTTTGGACGATTTAGGTATTCTAAGGCATGTGTTAAGGGAAGGTACTGTTTTTTTCAAAGCAACTAAAGAGAGCCGAAAGATAGCTTTGATGGAAGAACGGATTAGAGGCTTCAATCGTGTAGATTCAGGGTATTCGGGGGATTGTCCTCGTGTAAAACAGAGGCGTGTGGATTGCAGCGCATGTCCTGGACCTAGAGTCCGTACAGGGATTTCATTTGGTGATTATATACCTAATAGGCATACTGGTATCGATCTCGCAAAACCTGCGGGAGCTACATTATTCTCAATGCCTGATGACAGCCTGGAAACTGACGCACCAACACCAAAATGATGCAGCTACTACGCCCACCCCTCCTACACTATAGGTAAAAAGACTCACTCCGCAACCTCTACCTTATACTCTGTGTATAATTGTGATATCCCCATTCACCATGGAGGACTCTACTTTTTCAGTGGGCGAATCCAGCTCAAGTGGAGGAGACAAAGCTTGGTGGATGGACCCTCGGCGGGTTGTGTATGAGACACCATCATGGTGGAATCCCACCAGTACTGGGGATACGGACGAAGACGCTGAATATGATGATACGGTCGAAGACGCTGAATATGATGAGAGGGCATTTTGGGGTTATGATACGGGGGACGCTGAATTTTTTGAGAGGGTAGGCCTATTATCCACAAATTCACCCATTCCCCATGACACGCCAACCACCTCACCAGTGCTTTCGATGCCATCCCCAGTGAATTTGCCCCTGACTATGGATGAGACTGATGGGGTGATCAGCACAGTCTTTCTAAATATTATGAAAATACGAGTTGCTCAACTACTCGAAAAGGCTATAACTGAGCATATGAAAGAGGATTGCCATGGCTGTAAAATAGATCATACTAGTCAGGCCATACATTCATGTTTACGCCCTACCCCTAGATATTACTTCTACAATCATTTTAAAGATTTAATGGAAAAACTATGGACTGTTGACTTTATACCGGGGGTTATGAAGGTATTGAATACTAAAGGGAATGTAGTACCACTGTCAGTGTCAAGAATCCATCGACTATGCAAATCTTTTCTGCATGACCTGAAGGATGTACCCGATATATCACAAAAAATCAAAGACATAACTAATGGTCCGATGAATGATCCGATTGCATAGTTGTATATATTGGATGAATATATTGATGATTTCAATGTCTTGAATGTTTTTTTTCTTTTTTGCAAAATTGTTTTTATTGTGATGTTATTGTTTTATTGTTGCGTTACAACTGTATGTATTGTTTCACTTGTTTGTTGTGGACCCCAGGAAGAGTAGCTGCTACTTCGGTGACTGCTAATCCATGATCATCATGACAATGATACATATGAATAATAATAATGGATGCTGTGTTCATTCTTGAATATGTAATCATAATAAATATGTAATCATAAAAAATTATATTTTGTTATCATTTTTACTACATAGGCCTACATGGTGTGCATACATATAGTAGATGTCTAGATGTAGATAATATATGCCTGGGTTAGGGATTGTACGGTAGTGTACGGATTTGAAATATCTATGTTTTTCAATATTATGGTATAGTACTGAACTCATGAAACTAAGAATTGATATATTCTGTAACTAACAACCACCATTGGTGGATAATTGTAACATTCAGTCGTTATGCATAGCATATCTGCGTAAAACTAAATGATCATGCACATACTTTCTTGTCAAACAACAATATCATACACTCATAGTAGTTTTAAGTGTCTAGAAGAATGTACGAACAACATATAACATATAACCCATAAACATGAGTGTAAACATGAGTGTAAACATGAGTCTAGTTTTTACTAAATGGGTCATTACATGGATTCTTACAGAAAATGTAGAGACAGTAGCCTACAGGTTATATATATATATAATACATAATAATAATAATTGAAGTGGACAGCTTTTGCCCAAGTAATCCTTTAGCCTAAGTTTATTATCCATATGATTATAATCCATATGGTTTTAAAGTTACAATTGCAGTTACAGCACAACTATTCTCTGACACTTTAACGCTATTCTTTAACTAATAAGTCAACATAACTAGTACATGATTATATCTGCACATGCATCAATATTTGTTCATTATTATACTGTATTTTGAACAATCTTGAACAATATGGTGTACTCATAGTTAGCAAGTTAGCAAGGAACCCCGAGGTAATGCATCAAATGCATGGAATATCAATAATCTGAACGTTGAAACAATAAACACTATAGGATGTATGGTTTTTGTGCAGGTTTAGGTGTACACGTTTTTCTAAACTGTAGTTTCTGAATTCTTGGAAAACCATCGGTATATCAGTATTACATACTTTAGTATACATAGTGTATACATAACCTGTTATAATGGTCTTTGTTACATTTACACACTGCACCGTCAGACATGCTGATGTTAATGTGTTTTGTATGCCCCATACAGTTTTTTCTAGGAGGTTATAAAAATATATATATATATTAGCACGTAGTTGAACCGTTCAAGCATATCTTATTATTCTACACATACACAGTACAGAGTATTTTATTTAAAAAAAAAAATATATATATATATATATATATGCTTGATACTATTGCATATATACTAGTATGTTGGGTTGTTGTTGTCAATAGTTATTGTCAACACAAAACAGTGTGTTTTGTGTGCAGACCCTATCTACAGTTTTTGGATCGAAAATATACTTAATATACTGCAAATACATCCTTGTATGCCTATAGCAGCATAGTTTATACCCCTGTAGTCTAGACTATAGTCTATCTAACTATCAAATGTCAATCAATCAAATATCATGCAATCAATATACCCCTATAGTCATCGTTACCTATTACTTACTTACTCGTCTTCATCCCCTATGGACATAAGGCTTCATCATTACCTATAACCAACAATATCTACTACTATCTATCTTCAGCACCATAATGTGTTCACCATAATGTGTTCACTTAAAATTAAATAGTCCGGTCAATTCGTTTCAAATGAGTTTTATATGAGAAATCATATACAGTTACGTTGCCAAGGCAAAGTATTCAGATATTTACATACTTTGTTATTAAGTGGCTGTTGAACTAGACTGTTGAGCACTTCATTAGTCGTAATGATGTGTAGATGTACAGCTAATATTGATTGGTGTTGTACAGTGTTTATGCTGTTGGGTAGTGATGTGTATTGGTTCTGAATAATATGCAATAGTTGTTTTTGTGTATTATATGATTGTAGTATGGACCTCTATGCTATAATACATATATATATTCATACATATTGCTGCCTTTGCAGCCTATATCATACTATTCATAATATTATGTTTGATAACGATGCCTTTTGCTAATGGATGTGTATTGGAGGCATTGGCTTAAGAGTTGAACTATAGAGCAGTCAGTCAGATGGCACTTTTTATTTGTATGCATTTTTGCATGTTTCATGTTACGTTTGATTTTGCGGTGTTGTGATGTATTGTATGGTGTTGATGTTAGTGCCTTATTGATGATACTGTAGGTGTCACTATACATTTGTGATGAACTTATGTTTCGGTGCTCTGGTATTGGTCCATTGTGTTGATTGCAGGTATAGTTTTGTTTTTTCTAGGATCTGTATAGGATCTGTATCAATTTATTTGATATTACATTGGTTGTAACAGAACATTCTGTTCTGTATTTGCATGTTACGTGTGTTTTGCATTCTCGTGATGTAGGGTGTAAGGTGTAGATGTTTTTAATGGTTTTGTTGGTATTGTGAGTTAATTTGTTGCAGAGGTTCATGGATGTGGACTAGCATCTATCTAAAAACACTATAGTTAGAGGAAAAATAGGTTGCATTGAATAACTGGTAGTCATGCTATACTTGCAGGTATACTACCTATGTTCAACGATACAGACAACCGTTAATATTCACCATGCCTACTGTGCCTATGACCCAATATCATAATAAGATTGTCTCTTGAGCATAAACTGTCTAAATGTAACTTGTTGAGTCATATGCCTTGCCATGGACATAATGAGGCCTTATTTCAAAATATTGCCTGTTCTTTAGTAAAAGGCTATAGGCTTATTCTTCATGAATTTCTACAAGTGAAATTAGTTAGGTCTACTGTAATGTCCTAGAAAAACACTAGTTTAGTAATTAACCATCTTATGCAAGAGCATTCACATGCTGCTATTCTACCATAGCATGTGTGCGTATCACAGTTTCTTTACAATGGGAGTATAACTTTTACCAGGAGGCATAACATTTGTCTCGCTACCGATCTACCTACAAGGATTGGATCATTAGGCCTAATCATAACACTACTACAAATACAATTAGACTATACCAATCATTGTGAGAACATTTCTAGCATATGGCTTTTCTAGCAGTAGTTGCCTAATTACTGTAGCCCCTGTTGCACACCCTTCACATATAATGCTTGGGTTAATCCACCCCTGACCACTGACAGATCATACAATAGCCTAAATATATATATATACTAATGGTTTGTCATAATGGATATAGATTTTTCAAATTAATTTAATTTGAAATGAACATTGTCAGATATTAAGACATGGAATAATGTTACAGCTAAGTTTGTATGGTGTATGGAGTATGAGTATGGACTACGGGGGACATGTAAGAATAAAATATGTATGATACTGTAGATTTGCATGTATGCATAGGCTTACAAAATGTGTTAAAAACACACCTGATGTTATAAAGCTTGTATAATGATTCTAGTTGTATGATTCAACTTGTTTACGTGAGCATATTTATATCATAAACTTATCATAAACACTACAGTTTTAAAAACTTGACTCGGTGACTCTTGCAAGTCGCTGAGAAAATAGAGAACTAGAGAAAACAAAAACGGTCTCTGCTCAGCTTATTGCAGTAGAATACAGCATAATGCAGAATGACCTACTGTAGGTGTTGCAATTGTATGGTGTGTATTATAATTTGCCATTGCATTCTATAAAACAATGGCAGTGAATAGTGATGCATTGGGATATTGTAGATCTGTTACTTTCGTATATTTTTTAAAAGTGTGTCTAACACATTTTCTTCATACTTCTACATACTTTAGTAACTTTAAAACACAAGAAAAAATGGTATCAGTGATTAATGGTTAGACTTATGTACTGAATAAATGTAACAAACATCATGTTGGTGCTTGGTATAGAATATAGTCATGTCCAGTCATATAAAATCAAGCAAAAAAGACAATAATAATAGCATACACGTGTATGTATGTATGTATGTACGTACGCATGTATTTGGTTAAAATGGGTAAATGTATGTACGCATGTACGCATGTATTTGGTTAAAATGTGTAAATGTTAGCAGACCATCAGTTACTGTAATTATTTGCAGTCTGTCAAAACATGAATGTTTGACAGTTCTGTTTAACTAAATCTAGTGGTCTAAAAGACATGCCCATAATCATGTCAATTATACTTTTAAACATGCATGCCCTATACCGGCATGTATTTTACGAAAATGTTTTACTTTTAGTACTTTATTTACAGCTGTTATGTCACAGGATGTCTCAGAGTTATGGGGTGAACATCGTTTTAACACTGTTGCCTAACCATGGATTAAATATATAATATTATATTATATATATTATATTTCTAAAGTTATTGGATAAACATCCTGCACCCATGCACGCACGCAACACATGCTCACAGAGAGAGAGAGATCTAACACATTTAGGGTCCATTAGTTCTAAGCAGTCACCAATCCATAACAAAAGGCTTTTGTTCATGAATTACAATGAAAGCCCCCTTTTTCTATAGATTGGCCTTTACATCTCTCACACACACACACACACACACACACACACACACACACACACACACACACACACACACACACACACACACACACACACACACACACACACACACACACACACTCACTGTACCCAAAGTTTTTACGAGTGAGACACAGGCAGACAGACTGAGCCCCTAAAGTGGGGAACAGTCCTTACAATGCACGCACACTCAGCCAGACAGACCTATCCATTACAATTAAATGGCTTTGCGTCGTCACAAGTCCATATGAGTGGCTTTTTTGTCAATAGAGACAAAAAGGCACGGGACTGTTAAAGTGTAACAGAAAGTGTACACAAACACCTGAAAGGCTATTATTGGTAATACAACAAAAGAAAGACCCTACTTCCAAAGGCTTATGGCTCCTTTACATCTCTCACACACAGACAGACAGACTGAATCCATGGGGAACAGTCCATGCAATTAATGCACGCACGCACGCACACTCACTCACTCACTCAGCCAGACAGACATTACAATACAATGGCTTTGAGTCGTCACAAGTCCATATGAGTGGCTTTTGTCAATAGAGACAAAAAAGGCATGCCATGGTTACACTTTAACAGAAAGTGTACACAATAATAACACAAAAGGATCACTAACGCACACACTCACTCAGCCAGACATTACAATTCAATGACATCCTAATGAGGGCCTTTTGTCAATAGAGACAAAAAGGCATGAGACGGGTCTAGCATCCCACTCTCTGCAGGAGAGGGTCACACATTAACAGAAAGTGTACACCAAAAACATGCACAAACAGTGTACAATAAGCACGCAAATACATACAAAAGGAAGCCCCTGTTCTCTAAAGATTTCTAAAGAGTCTTGTCTATACATGAGTCTGAATAGATTTCTTTTGTACATACTATAGACAACAGCACACAAAGCATGTATAGAAATCTATAGAAATTATGTCCATTATGTCTAATAATTACACACAATAGAACAAAAGATATATAGAACAAAAGAATATGTTACTTATACCCTGTATAACTACTAAGGGCACTTCAGCGGTGGTCATTTTAACGTGTCGGACCGCTGATTCGAACTGGCGACCTTCCGGTATCAAGACCGCTCCGCAATCCGTTCGCACCTTCTATTTTAACCTCCAAGTGCTTTTCTTTTTCTCCAATGCTTTTTTAGGTTCCATTCTGGAAAGAATAAATGGTGCATTTATATAGCGCTTTTTATCCAAAGCACTTTACATAGATTGTGCATTACATTCACCTATTCACACACACACACACACACACACACACACACACACACACACACACACACACACACACACACACACACACACACACACACACACACACACACACACACACACACACACACACACACATCAATGGCGGAGGAAACCATGCAAGGCACCAACCTGCTCATCAGGAGCAATTAGGGGTTCAGAGTCTTGCTCAAGGACACTTTGACACTAACTCTGGGGGAGCCCACAGGGATCGAACTGGGAATATCACTTTTTTCCCCTTTTTAGCCCGGCCGCTCTACCGTTGATAACATGTTGAGATGCAAATCTGTCACAGGCTAAATGTGTGTATAAGAATAAGATAGGTAGTAGTGTAAGTTGGCAGAGAATTTGAAATGTGTTTATCTATTTATTGTTGTGTATAGCCTATGCTATGCCTGTACCTGTTGTCTTTCCTCTCCCTTAAAATGAAATAAAAATCTATACAAAAAGAATAAAGATGTAGTGAATGTGATGCTGTCTACCCAGGAGTGTGTGAGACTGTGAGTCAGGATGATAGCAGCAGGCTCCCCACAGAGAGAGGTCCATTGTTCTGCTGCCCATGTGACCAAGAGGCCAAGAGTTCAACTTCACACCATGTCATGGTGTGTTTGCTCCCGGCTCACTTTATCTCACTGGTGGGAAGTAACTATATAGTGGTGGAAGAAACTAATTAATTGCATTTTTATAGCGCTTTTCCAACTAAGTAACTAAGTGCATGTATTAAGCCCTTCATGCCTTAATTGTCTCTCAGGTCATTTACAGTTTGTTTGAAGCAGTTCGTTTGAAGCCGCTGATGTTTAGGTCGAGGTCGTTTTGCATTTTCTAGTGAAGTTGTATTTAATACAAATTGTTGGTGCCGGGGGCTACGGTAGGTCTATATCTTCTTTGAAATACAAATTGTTTAGGTTTACTGTCAGGGCCCATGTCTGGGAGAAAGCGTCCAAGTTGCTCCTCCTCTCTCTCTCAATTCAATTCAATTCAATTCAAAGGAGCTTTATTGGCATGAGAAAACATACGTTTACATTGCCAAAGCAGAAGTGGAACAAGACAATCAAAATAGAACAATGTATTTACAAAAAAATATTGGATATAAATAGGAATTAAATAAAGGTGTAAACAGAGCTGTGTTATATTAGCACTTTGGGTGATACTATAAAAAGATTGTGCATGTTCTGTCAGAGATAGTTATACAATATACATCCATATAGAATACGTTTTTGGATGTGCAGGAGTCCCCTTTTTGTCTCATACAGCACACACACACACACACACACACACACACACACACACACACACACACACACACACACACACACACACACACACACACACACACACACACACACACACACACACACACACACACACACACACACACACTGATGCTACACGGTGTGGGAGTGCTCTGTTTATCCTGAGGTCCGGGGGCAAATACACACACAGAGATTACCCACTACCCAAAGCTTTGATCTTCTAATCATTCCACCGTACAATGAAAGGCAGAACTCAGTGTTACCGATTAGCCCTAGCCCGGCATATATTTATTGATTACATGGGGGCATTCCCCTGAAATGAATAAGAACAGCATTTGAATATGAATAACATATATACGACCTGTTATTTCGCGAATCATATTCGCTCCATATCAGCTCGTCGGTCGGGGCCCCTGGAAGCAGGACAGAAGGCTTGTTCTGTCATGGAGAATTCTGACGTGTCTCTACTTTCTCAGACCCTATATAGAAAACTTTCTGTCGCTCTGTGACCTTGCTTGAGCACATGCAGCTAGGGTGCACACTCTGTTAATTAATGGTACTGCTTAAAGGTCTACTTTATACCACCAGCCTCTCTTGGTCATGAGTAATCAATGACCACACACATCAATAAGTAGACATTTAACCTGCTAATGTAACATCATTCAAAAGGACACGCTGCATGAGTAACATAATATATTTCAAACTTAAGCTGAGCTTGCATGGGGTGGGGGAGAGATCCTGGAATCTTATCCAACCACTGGTCTGTGTCCATTCGATCTCAGGGCCAGCGGGCCAGTGGTCAGGCACTCCAGGGGGAACAGCTCATGGCCAAACATCAAAGTCAAGAGATCAACACTTATAACAACTACTAACTACTTGATTAAAAAAATCCTGTAATTCAATCATGTACATGAACACAAGTATAATCTCTATGTAATTAATTATGTAACTCAAAATCTCCCACAAGGGGATGAAATCATACTACATCAGTGTGATTACTAAGATCGCTCTAAAATTGGATGACATCATAAAATAAAGATTATTTGAATGATGTGAAACACATACAGTATATGACATTCTAAATATCTTGCTGATTACTTGAATCACTTCAATGTACTACACATATACGACATTGTAAATAACCTGCTGATTATTTGAATCACTTCAATGTACTCACTTATATGACATTGTAAATAACATGCTGATTATTTGAATCACTTCAATGTACTCACTTATATGACATTGTAAATAACATGTGGATTAAGCTACTTCAGTCAGTTCCCGCGAGCGATGATGAATCCAAGTAGACAGGGAAAACCACACCCTATTTGTTATTTGTTTGTATTCTTGTTTAGGGCTGTGGAAAGCCTGGCACTATGGGTGGGGCAAATCCCACACCATACCATTTGGCCATGTTTCACCTTTGAACTCGGGCTGACTTTCGTAGGACAATATGGAAATTTTGGGTTCCATAACCCCCACACTGTACTGTGTGTAACATCTCCCCCCTGGGGTATCGTATGCTTGCTTAAGTCTCTCAATTGTACCATACAAAAATATTCAACTGAATGTTGTTGTTGTTTGGAATTAATAAAAAAATGAAAAGGTCAGTCCAGGTACAAATATTTCCACACCAAAGTACCATGCACTTTTTCTATTGTATGTGCACCAATGTTCTCTTCTCCCGGCGTCCTGGTGAGAGGAGAAGGGGGTCGTTGATCAGGACGATCGGGACAGAGCGCGTAGGGTTGGCTCCAGAGCACCACCATATAATGAAAATTTTCTTTTTTTTTATTCCCCGGTTAACTAACCTTTAAATCAACCTACAGTCCCCCCCATCGTTATTACTTAACTGTAAGCAATAACTACTTCTTTGTTGACTATACCTTATTGTTATTCTATCAGATCAACCTACAGTTATTTAGTGGTGTGACCTTCTCCCGGGGTCCGCTCCCATCCCTGGACGGCTTAAGTGTCATTTAATAGACATTCCCAAGCCCCCCCCAGAATGGGGGTCCCCTCCCATGCGGCTACTGTCCACGACCTTGCTGCTTCGTGCTCTTGATTGGTGGGGGGCATGGATCTTCTTGGGGGGGTGTATGTGTCATGTGTAATAATCTACAGGGTCTGACCATGGCACTGTCCATGGTAAAAAAAGAAAATGTGAAAACACCCTAAAACTGAGAGTGTCAAAAACGGTATAAAATTAACCTTGAGTGTCATGAATGGACTAAATTTAACCTTAAGTTGGGAAGGCTGTGTTCCCGATTGGAATGCACCCAAAACTGGGAGGGATGGTGATTACATAGCTGTTTATATAACAAAAAGTGTGGTTGGTGCAAAAAATTATAATGAGTGAATCAGGGTAATTAAATAAAAATAAAAATAACCAAAGGCATGAAACATAACCAATAATCAATAATTAATAATGAACTGAGGCTGGGTTTCCAGTACTCACTATCACTGGGAAATACAGTACTTAAGGCGGAGGTTCAGAGAGAACAAGAGAGTGCACTATGACCAGCATATCACTCACCTCGATCCTCCGACACCCCCCCCCGTCCTTCACGTCTACACCAGTGATAGTAGCCCTGGAAATCCTAATCCATAAAGAAAACAAAATATCAGAATTATACAAGGAAATATCAGGTGAGAATGAATAATAACAATGTGACTGGGTGTTTAAAAAAATAAAAATTTAAAATACAATACTTGAGGGTTTACTGTGTAGTTTGGCAGGCAGAATTCCATATAGGAAAACTATAACACATTGGTGAGACAGGTTAAATGGGGGCAAAAACATGACTAATAAATTATACATTTTGATAAATTTGATTGATAATAAGGATAATATATTTGTACTTAAGAGAGAGAGAGAGAGAGAGACATCTCAAAGTATTCTAATTTTTTCCTGTATTTGGTCCCGCTCCTTGGCCGTACTTAGCTGTACGTAAACATATATAGTTGTAACAAATTGGCCACAATCATATTAATTTTATGACACCCCTCTGACCCATTTATGTGTAGTTTTAACGGTGTGTTTAATAATAAAACAAAACAAAAAACAAAAAAAACAAAACCAAAATTCACTCACAGAATAATGCCTTATGGCAGTGAAAGTGTTTACTTTCTATGTGTTCTGTCATTGAACTCTCTGTAATCAGAGTCATGAGAGCTGCTCTGGGCCTTCTGGTGTTGTCCACCTGGGCTCAGGGTAATGTGCGTGCCTAACCCCCTCGCGCTTTGCCTGGTCATCAAGCCCCTGTGAGGAGAACTGATTAAGAGTTTCAGTCAACAGTTTTAGATATTCTTTGTGGTCGTTCAAATGCCAGACCGTGCTGTTATCCCATGTCTGGTCCCCGCTGGTGCCAGGCATACGTCTCCCTGTCATTAACTCATAAGGGGACAAATGCGTACGCACATTTTGCTGAGCCCTTATTTCAATAAGGGCTATTGGTAATGCCTGAACCCAATCAACCTTTTGCTTTGCACAAATTGTGCCTAGTTTCTCCTTGATGGTGTGGATGGCCCCCCCTGCTGTGACCTTTGCCTCTGCACAAATTCTCTCTTCAGTAACCACGCGATCAGCGGCCTCCATTTGTGATTGACCCTGGGGTGCGAAATGATGTCGCACGGCGAAATGGTCGAGCAGTTGTTTCATCCGCGCGTTTTCAAAATGAATCCCATGAACGGATGAAACAGTCCGCGGGACCCCCCAGCGTGGAATCAAATCTCTTATAAGCCAGTCGTATATGTTGACTATACTCTGATTCTGACATGCCCTCGCTTCTGCCCACCCTGTGCAATAATCAATGGCCACCAAGAGGTATCTTAGTCCTCCTACTGTGTGGTGCATGTCTATATAATCGATGCATACGTTCTGCCAAGGCAGTGACGGCAGGGGGCAAGATCCCGTAGGATATGTGATAGTGGGCCTGGTTTGATATGGGCTATGGCCACAATATTCAGGCATTTCGGCCTCCCAGTTATGTCGTGGGTGGTATTGATTGATTGGCGGCTCGGCATACTGGTTGTATCGTGTCTCGGACATACGTTGCAGGTTGGGCGCAGACTGTCTTTGTTGTGGGGCCTGTGGTTGTTGAACTGGGTTGTGGTGGCTCTGTATGGTCCCACTATTCTGAGGTTGCTTTTTCGGTTGGCCAAGTCCCGGGTCTAGGGTGCCGGGGCAGTTTACAGCAAAGTGGCCATAACCATGACAACACCAACATTGAACTTCCTCCATTGGTGTAAACCAGCTATTGGCGTTTGATCGTAACCGTTGCCATCCTCTTCTGTTTCCTCCTCTCCGTGGCCCCCCACGTGATACTCCGGCAACCTCAGGATCGTGCAACATAGCCTCAAATGGATCCATAAGTGTCGGGGAGTCATATGGGGGATGTACAGGTCTCGTGGGTGTCGACAAAGCCTTTATCTCAGCGTCCAGGGCCAGCTGGGTCTTTGTTATGGGATCAGGAGTCTGTATTTTGACTTCCGGGGCAGTCAGCAGGAGATGGTGATAGAATAGGGAAATACACTTATAGCGAAATTCTGCCATCTTCACTGTGGCCCGTGAGGAGGGGTTCTTCTGGTCAGCTTGCCTAGCTCGCAAATTATCACCTTCAAGGACATAAAGCTGATGCATTTGCTCACATGTGATACGTGCATGATGTTGTCTCCCTGTGTCTGGAGCATTCGGTGTACAGCAACAGCCCCATGGGTGTGAAGTCAAAGTTAAGACACCCCTACCTCGCCATTCGATCAACAACTCCTTGGTCTGACTGACCAAAGGAGTGGACTTCCTCCCATGTGTTGATTGGAGTTCTTTTTCATATTGAGCGAATTGTTGTTCAAAGGTGGTCACCATTTTGGAAGCTTTCACAAGAGTACAAGGTGGACTTTAATTGTGAGAGAAAGGGTTTTTTATAATTGTGTTTCCTGGTCCCTATGGGCTGCTATATGTCAATTTCCAGGGGAATATGCCTCAATAAAACTGAAGTGTTTTTTATTTAGCCGAATAAAATGTATTTGATGTCTGTGGCTGGGAGCTGAGTGCATGCAAAACGTGTGTTACTATGGGTAGGGATCAGTGTTTTTTAGATTTCCTTTATAATACAGAACTGAGCACAGTAACCGTCAGTAGCCTACAACCCCTCCCCCGTCTCCCTTAATTATTTATTTATTTTTTCCTCAAGCAATTAAATATATACTTGAAGAATGGACTGTCTTATAGAGATCGAAGGTCATATATAGAATGGGTTGAGTCACAAACCTATAGCTAAGTGGGTCTGCTTGAGTCATCCAGTCCTACACTTCCTCTGGTAACTTACCCCAAGATTTGGGACTATAGGAAGCTGTATAGGCTGACCCGTGCATGGGCTGGTCACAGCAGTAGACGTCACACCCCGTGGTCGTGTTACTGGGGACATAAACAATTAGGGGGTAAATAAATACTCATTATAATATCATGTGAATTGCTATATAAAAGTGGTTCTCAGTATTGTATCTCTAGTGCCCTCTCCTTGTCTGTTGCAAGTGAATCCGAACTATAAAAACAAATACACTTGACCAAATAGCTCATCTACAAGCTCACAGCTGTCACACTGTGAGGTTGTAGTCCTCCCTTAATTAGACAGAGAGAAAAAATTAAGATTAGCTGGAAATATTGTGAGTGTTTTGTAATACATCTGTTTGTACATGCCTTATTCGCCCAGAGACAGATGCATATTATGAGAGATTCCTACATGAAATGTAAACAGCAGATCATACAGGCATTTTAGATTCCTCATCTGACTTAGCTAGTTTGCATTTGTAATGTCGCCATTTACTCTCCGCTCGTACGGTGCAGGCCGGGCGTGGTGAAAGTCATACAGCAAGACAGAGTTATGCCAAATATGGATGTCCTAGGCGTAAATGCACCCCACTCAATGCCATTTGTGGCAACCTTGCATAGCATTTGACCACGCTCGCCTGGTAAAGACTAAACAAAGGATGTTCCCGGTATCAGAGCTGTATTCTCTCACAACATTACTGCAGACCAAACATTAGCGCCTGCGTAGTGATTTTCCCAATAGACCCATGCACGCGCACCCGCAGTCCCAACACGCCCCCCCCCCGCACGCACATACATGCACACAAACGCATTGGAGCGAGCTGTGAGGTTACATGACTGAATACGGTATTGCTTACTACATGTACTACCCTGGAAAAAAAGAATATCAAAATGTAATGTTTAAGACAATGATAAGAAAATAGATGCCGTAAAACCTGTAAAATTAACTATTCCTGATACATTTCTGAAGATATTAAACAGGACAGTATTCCCCCACCACACTTCACAGAGCCTGGGAGGGAGAGCCACGCACGCACACACACGCATGCACTAAGCAGCTTCTCCTCTCCCCGGCACATTCCTGAGAAAGCAACAGTCAGGTTCCGGCCCCTCTCACCCTCCCGTGTAGCAAATTACTCTGCTGAGACTCTGTGAGAGGAACCCGACCCGTCTGACACTTTCTCGTCCCAAGGGGAACATGTCAAGATTCCAAACACTTTTATAACCTGTGATGATATGATGGGGTCATACCCCTTCAACATCCCTGTACTCTGTATTTGCCACAGTGAACTAAGCTACACAGACAACGTCATGACCCTGTCCACACGATACAATGCTCACAAATACTAATCTATAACATGGGTCATAAACTACTATTTCCTTGTCTGTTACTCCTTAATTACAAATGTTGTATATTTCAATGGCATTTTAGCTCCTTGCTGGGAGCTCGGGCACCACGTGGCACGGTACATTTACACGCACACACATTCAGGGCCGAAACCCAGAAACACAGAGAAGCAGCACAGTTGAGTAACTGGTAGAACATGGTTAATACCCGAAGGTCATGAATGTATCTTAAATCTTACAATTAATTGAAGCTAATTTAAGTATATTAGCATGTGTTTGCCACTAGCTATGAGTTTGGTAGTGTCATATCCCTAATATGTATGGCATGGTGTAGTACAGTTGAGTTTGGGTTTTTTCATCCCAGCCTACTGACAGGAAATATGCTGAGCTGTGTATCAGACGGTTATTCTCTTGAAACCACATGGTTTGATGGAAATCATAAACCTACATTTCTTATCTCTTTACACAACTAACAGGGGAGTAATTATGCCACTCAGTCACACATCATTATGATATCAGATTATCAGGAAGCTCAAAGTCTAGACATTAAAGTGCATGACAGTAAAGTACACCTTTAATGAGCCTAACAATATGCTGTCGGAGGACAAGCATAAAAGCTTTTTTGTTCCAGTACTGACTACAGTATGTGGACCATGGTGACATTGATCAATTCTTGATAAAATAGCTTCTAATATATTATTTAGGCCCCAAAATCTAAGCTCTCCCCACCTCCCCCACAGCTCCACATTCCAGGACACAGATAAGACAAGACAAGCAGAATGGGGCATTTAAGAAACAAAAATGACATTTAGACCATAATGGATAGCCGATAAATAACCAAATGTAATCTTTAAAAAATTAAAATTAAATCTGGGAATTAAATAGCCAAATTCAATAATGGCATCCTTGATGTTACCTTGTTTTGGGGTGATATAAACATGTAAATGGTAAGTGTTTTGTAACCATGTTCGCTGCTTGAAACACAAAGCAGTCTTTTAGTCAAACTTTATCAAGTAAAATAAATTAACTGTGGTTGTGTCTGAAGTTTTGAAACAAGATGGCCTTGCACTCAGCTACCAGCTAAATTAATAACAACGTTATAGCAAGCGCTAAGCAGCTTGTCTAAAAGTAACCTTTTGCCCAACAATACATCACATCAACAGAGCTGAATGTTTAGCTATCTAAACATATATATATACATTATATATGTGTATTGTATTTATTATTATTATTTTAAATGGAATGGCTGGAACCTGGAAATGAAGAGTTTACCCTAGTTTTCAAAATGTAAAATACACATACTACATGCATACAACACAATCCACTGTAGCCTGTCAATCACCCAACAGGTCAATGCATTCAGACCTGCCAAATGTCAATATGGTATCACACCCAATTATCACTATCATTTTAGCATTTAGCATAAGCTCTGGGTATATAAATATTTGTAGTGATTGCCCAAATGGCTGGTGTCGCTGCAATATGCATATGAACAGCACTACCTAGTTTGTGCACATACACAATAACCTTGTTGGCTCTTGCTGTTATAGGTGATTATTTTAGAACTTGGTATTCATATTTTAGAGAACTGTTAACTTGAATTATCAAGTTTGTATTTGATCCCTGCTGCATCATGTCAAATGCAGTTTGTCTCAAACATTCTGAAATGTCTTTTCCCTTGTCCTAAGGAAAACCATTGAGTTTGATCTTACAGTCATCACTATCAGTGATGTTCATTTGGATTAATTAACAGTGGGACTTTTAGCTGCTAATGTTTGTTGAATGAAAACTTTGCCGCTCTTTGTTGAAGGACAACTCGGCCATCTTTCAAGCTAGTCTCCCTTTAGGAGTGCAACTTTTATTAATGTTCTTGGCAATACTTTTGTGGGAAATGTATAATGTTTATAATTTACTACACGATTTGGTCTGATAAACCCCCAGGATACAGTGTCTCTTCTCTCCGATATCAGATTATTTGTGTATTCAGTTTCCCACTGGCCAGGTGAGAAACGGAAAATATTATATCAGAGGGGAGAGAGACGAAGTGGGGGTGGGGACGTGTATCCGACCAGATGTTATTATGAGAATTGATGTTAACCTGAATTCAAACAACACATTCACCTCTTTATCTGACTCCAACAAAATAAAAATTGAGAATGTGTTCGTAAGGTAATAACTGAACTAAAAGAACAGAATGGGTGTAGTAAGAAACTTTACTGTTTCCTTGTGCCCTACTGGGAGAGTATTTTTACTTAGTTACAACACTTGAGTACTTTAATGGCGGTGAGCTGGGGCACCACGTGGCAGTCGCACATCATAGGGGGGCCTACCATGAGTAGTCTACCCCTCACATTAAATATGAATATAATGTTTTTCCTATATAACACATATATGATATTTTAACCAGAGTCCCTGCAGTGGACTCTACCATAAACTCTATAAACCAGAGTCCCTGTGGACCCTACCATAAACTCTATAAACCAGAGTCCCTGTGGACCCTACCATAAACTCTATAAACCAGAGTCCCTGAGGACCCTACCATAAACTCTATAAACCAGAGTCCCTGAGGACCCTACCATAAACTCTATAAACCAGAGTCCCTGAGGACCCTACCATAAACTCTATAAACCAGAGTCCCTGAGGACCCTCAATACATTTCAGAGTCTCTATCAGATGCTGTTCAGTACTCAGATCACTTAATATGTTTATGTTTTCCCATTAATGGTTTTGGCCTAAATTTAGTTTAATTTAGTTCTCCTACAAGTAGCTTTAAGGTGGTGCACTTCGCCTATAATAAGCATAGAATATATGCATACCTTTTGTTATGGGACCCGAAGTTAGTGCAACACCCAAGTTTTTGCAGGAAAACGGCTGTTTGGTCTTTTGGGTTGGTCTATCTCTGTTGTATGAGAAGCCCGCAGACGGATATGCTCGACGTCGCAGGGTCACCAGCCTGATGCTACACGGTGTGGGAGTGCTCTGTTTATCCTGAGGTCCGGGGGCAAATACACACACAGAGATTACCCACTACCCAAAGCTTTGATCTTCTAATCATTCCACCGTACAATGAAAGGCAGAACTCAGTGTTACCGATTAGCCCTAGCCCGGCATATATTTATTGATTACATGGGGGCATTCCCCTGAAATGAATAAGAACAGCATTTGAATATGAATAACATATATACGACCTGTTATTTCGCGAATCATATTCGCTCCATATCAGCTCGTCGGTCGGGGCCCCTGGAAGCAGGACAGAAGGCTTGTTCTGTCATGGAGAATTCTGACGTGTCTCTACTTTCTCAGACCCTATATAGAAAACTTTCTGTCGCTCTGTGACCTTGCTTGAGCACATGCAGCTAGGGTGCACACTCTGTTAATTAATGGTACTGCTTAAAGGTCTACTTTATACCACCAACACACACACACACACACACACACACACACAAGAAAATAGCTTAAACCCCAAGAATACACACACACACACACGTGCTGGGCCTTGATTCACACATGTAGTCTTTTTTCAGCCAGCCAAAGCTCCACTGACTTGCACTCGTGCATTGCACAAAAGCGCCCACAGCCACGAAGGTAGCTGCGTCCGTAGTCTTATTTTTTTAGCTGTCCGCCCAGCTGGCACAAACAGCTATCACCGCTGCTCTTACCGTGCTTCACTCTCCAGGCGGTGGTCCTCGGAAGCCTGGATTCGTCAGCCCCCCGTTCCTTCAGCCACTTGACCCTGCCCGCCTGGTGCATGTCTGTTACCGTGCAGTAGTAGTCGCCCTTAAAATAGGCATGGCCCGTCTCTGCCCTCCTAGCATGGCCACATTCATTGCAGGGGTCACCGGCCTTCTGCCCTCCATGTGTGTGCTGAGCGAGGACCGCCCTGTCCTTCTCCTCCCTTTTCTTCCTCCTGTAGATGGTGCATCTGGTGGGGAGAGCAGAGGAGGAGGAATGTGCCCTTGACGGACCAGCCTCGGGCAATGCTTCCTCTTGTGCAAGAGGACGGCGGCCTGAATGAAGTGCAGAGTAGAGAGATGACAATAAGATTACATAAGGCTAAAATAAAATGTACTTTGAGTCATCAGCACTTTGTTCTGACTGAGTGAAATACAAATAAACTAATTTACTTCTGTCCAATTAATTTCTGTCAACATCATTCACAGCTTGACTGTGTCCAGATATACACCTTTTTTAGTGACTTTTCTTTTCCTGCTTTTCACGACAGCAGGAGCTCGTGGGGGGGTGGAGGTGGGTGAAGGGCAGGGCGTGAGGCTCAAGGGGGGGTGGAGGTGGGTGAAGGGCAGGGCGTGAGGCTCAAGGGGGGGTGGAGGTGGGTGAAGGGCAGGGCATGAGGCTATTGGGGGGGTGGAGGTGGGTGAAGGGCAGGGTTTGAGGCTCTTGGGCGGGTGGAGGTGGGTGAAGGGCAGGGCATGAGGCTATTGGGGGGGTGGAGGTGGGTGAAGGGCAGGGCGTGAGGCTCTTGGGGGGGTGGAGGTGGGTGAAGGGCAGGGCGTGAGGCTGTTGGGGGGGGTGGAGGTGGGTGAAGGGCAGGGCGTGAGGCTGTTGGGGGGGGTGGAGGTGGGTGAAGGGCAGGGCGTGAGGCTCTTGGGGGGGTGGAGGTGGGTGAAGGGCAGGGCGTGAGGCTCAAGGGGGGGTGGAGGTGGGTGAAGGGCAGGGCGTGAGGCTCTTGGGGGGGTGGAGGTGGGTGAAGGGCAGGGCGTGAGGCTCAAGGGGGGGTGGAGGTGGGTGAAGGGCAGGGTGTGAGGCTCAAGGGGGGGGGGGGTGGAGGTGGGTGAAGGGCAGGGCATGAGGCTATTGGGGGGGTGGAGGTGGGTGAAGGGCAGGGCGTGAGGCTCTTGGGGGGGTGGAGGTGGGTGAAGGGCAGGGCGTGAGGCTGTTGGGGGGGTGGAGGTGGGTGAAGGGCAGGGCGTGAGGCTCTTGGGGGGGTGGAGGTGGGTGAAGGGCAGGGCGTGAGGCTCTTGGGGGGGTGGAGGTGGGTGAAGGGCAGGGCGTGAGGCTCAAGGGGGACATCGAATTTGCACGCTCTGGAGTGTATGTTGGGTCTCCCAAATGGGAAAAGACGGATGACTCTGAATCTGAGGACTTTGTCTCAGCTACAGGAGAGAATTAAAATGCTTTTAGGCTCATTAACAAGAGACAATAAGAAATGTGTTGCATTGTCTGCTAACACACACAGACACACACACACCAGCAGACAGCTCTACAACCCTTTAAGTGGAGTGAGTGAGTGAGTGTACCTTTTATTTGTTCGACTGCTGATGACTTGGCTTCGCGTGGCAGAGCTTCAGGAAGATATATGATGTAATTAAATACTTTAGACATTAGGCACTTAGGAGTACACATCAAACAATAACACGCTCTAATATATACACACCATGTCTGGGTTTCTTTTCAGAGCTGGAGGAGCTGGTTGAGGTGGAGTCGTCATAGTCAACTATAATAGAGAAAATTGGAAGTGTCATCTTAACCACAAAAGGCATCAAACTGTGAAAATAGCTGATCTACCACTATATCACTATACCTATTTCACATGCTCACAATGTTATAATATTCACCTATTCTGTTGGTTTTGAAGGACCTTTTCCTGCCGGAGCTTTTCATAACCACAGAGGTCGGGAGGCAGTCTGTGTCAACTGGAATAGAGACATTTTTAATTTTGTTAGGCTTTTTACACACACGCACACATCAAACTGTGAAAATAGCTGATCTGGAGCTTTTCGTAACCACAGAAGGCAAGGTGTCGCAGGACAGGAGGCAGTCTGTGTCAACTGGAATAGAGACATTTTTTATTTTGTTAGGCTTTTTACACACACGCACACATCAAACTGTGAAAATAGCTGATCTATGCTCACAATACCATTAGGCTTCCTGGCCTTTGTTTCCACCACAGCAGGCAAGATGTGAGCAGGACTTTGAGTCATCTGTCATTTGTCTTTTTAAAAATAAACACTGAAACATGATTTGACTGTAAAGCTATAGCCAATACATGTATTTATTGTACCTTGTGAAGTCAGTGTGGCATACTCCTTGGCATACTCCTTGGCATACTCCTTATTAGGGCAACAAAGATGTCCTGTAGATATTTAATGTCAAACACTTTCTGTACTGACGCTACCATACACACACATATAGCGAGAGAATATAACATTTGCATTGCATTTCATATCTATATTAAAATAAAGAAATAGAAACAAACCTGCACACAAAGCACAAGCTAGTCTTTTCAGTCTGACGGAGCACGGTTTCACCTTCATGTTAGATCTGCTGGAAGATCATAGAATATACTTTATTATAGACACTTTCTCTGCTGCTGCTCCACACACCACACCACACACAGTAACAAAGCAGATCTTCATCAGTGACATACATACATCTAGGAAACACTATGCTTTCTTTATCCATCTTCAGTGCAACGCCTCAGTGTTTGTGTGAATGAGTGAGGAGTGACTGATAGAGGACCAGCTGGGGTGAATGAGTGAGGAGTGACTGATAGAGGACCAGCTGGTGTGAATGAGTGAGGAGTGACTGATAGAGGACCAGCTGGGGTGAATGAGTGAGGAGTGACTGATAGAGGACCAGCTGGGGTGAATGAGTGAGGAGTGACTGATAGAGGACCAGCTGGGGGTAAATGAGTGAGGAGTGACTGATAGAGGACCAGCTGGGGTGAATGAGTGACTGATAGAGGACCAGCTGGGGTGAATGAGTGAGGAGTGACTGATAGAGGACCAGCTGGGGTGAATGAGTGAGGAGTGACTGATAGAGGACCAGCTGGGGTGAATGAGTGAGGAGTGACTGATAGAGGACCAGCTGGGGTGAATGAGTGAGGAGTGACTGATAGAGGACCAACTGGGGTGAATGAGTGAGGAGTGACTGATAGAGGACCAGCTGGGGTGAATGAGTGAGGAGTGACTGATAGAGGACCAGCTGGGGTGAATGAGTGAGGAGTGACTGATAGAGGACCAGCTGGGGTGAATGAGTGAGGAGTGACTGATAGAGGACCAGCTGGGGTGAATGAGTGAGGAGTGACTGATAGAGGACCAGCTAGTGTGAATGAGTGAGGAGTGACTGATAGAGGACCAGCTGGGGTGAATGAGTGAGGAGTGACTGATAGAGGACCAGCTGGGGTGAATGAGTGAGGAGTGACTGATAGAGGACCAGCTGGGGGTAAATGAGTGAGGAGTGACTGATAGAGGACCAGCTGGGGTGAATGAGTGACTGATAGAGGACCAGCTGGGGTGAATGAGTGAGGAGTGACTGATAGAGGACCAGCTGGGGTGAATGTGGGATGAGTAGTGATTGAGTGAGTGGGTGCCAGCTTGTGTGAGTAGACTGAGTGGTGCATGAATGTGATTGGCTAACTACCAGGTGGACCTTGCTGGTGATTGGCTCCTCTGACCAGGCTCACCCATGGACGCCTTAACATACGACGTCACACTGATAAGCAACAGCATGCGCGCGCACAACGGCAGCAGAAGAACACCACCTCTCATAAGATGCAATGGAAAAGTTCTAACTGCACTCACGTGTAAAAAATGCCCCATCAAACTTTCAGATGCTGTTTTTCTCCCAGTGTGGAGGAAGAATGATTAGGATTTGTATTGTGATCTCTCGCCCTTGAAATATATAGTCCTTGGTTTGTGTTGTGTTTGAACAATAATAGCAATTCAAATGAGTTGTCCTCAAAACCACACCTCCAGTCGCTGTCCACGGCTGCACGTGCACCTGCAGCCCATCAAGTATAATTGTTGGATAGGGTTTGAAAGGACTGCATTATATGGACTAGTTCTGTGTTAGTTGTGAGTCATTCGCCCCCGGGGCGTCGGTCAGAACACACTGGACAGGAGAGTGAAGGGGGTTTATGGTAGTTTACTGTATAGTTGTAGGCACAGGCATACAGGCATAGCATGGGGATGTAGATGGTACAGCACTGAGTGCGTGTCAATGTGGTTTCTGCAATAAATACAGACACGAAACAATAATAAATATGAGTACAGAATTACCATACACTAGTATACAATAAAACAGGATACTGGATCATATTAATATCATCATAAACATTAGTACACACCACACCTTTCCATGTAAGCTGCCCAATAAGATCATTAGGTATCAATGACTCCATTAATAAGTCTCTGCGGCCCAAATCTGCACTAAATTGTCTTAATTGAACATCAACGGGCCGACCGCAGCTGCGGGACGTTGCACAATGGCGGCGCCCGTGATATACACATGACCAAACAGTTCACAGACCTAACGTGCTGAACAATGTGCTTAAACATATAAATACACTTCGGTCCTTCCTAAATGCACTCTCTTACATGTTACGGAAACATATGGAAATATAATGAAGTGACGTGCCAAAGGCACGCAATGTAGGACATTGAATGAAGGAACCAAGTAATCAATCACTGTCACTTAAACCAGCGACGGAATAAACATATAGAAACAGTGGTGACTCAAACAGCATACAGAGATGACAGTCAGCAGGCATCACTGAACTAAATAATACACTTACAGTAGTCAAAGACGCACACTGGCACTGCAATGCTGCACAATGAAGAAAAGATTAGGAGACGAGTGAACTTGTGAGACTTGCATTCACCGCTCTGACTGGAATAATGACACACAACGCATTGCGCACTTAAGGTGGCAGGTACCTGTTGCTCTGAATAGTTCTTAAGGTACTTTGGAACCTTTCTAACAATAATCTATGCTTCGTCCCGCGATGGTGTCGTGCACGCAGACCTATACGCTCACAACAGTCACATCCGCAATGCGATGTGAGCTTGTATATCAGCTGTTCTCTGTGCGCAATACTGTTGCGCTTGGAAGTATAAATGTCTCCTAGGGTGCATCTCACTAGCCAACTCACAAGAGGAGGTTGAATGGACTGAAACCAGCGCTCCCCAAAACAACAGGTTTGGAGATCTGTTGGGAATTGATTACATGAAACAGTCACCCGTACGCCCAGTCCCAATGTTTGTAAAGCTCCACCCCCCTCCCCCTCATTCTATTGGCTGAGCCAGGTCACTTCAGGCTATGGGATTGTTGCTGCTGGGAGGGACGCTATGGATATTGCGCTCGTATGGCTAAATATGACATTAAAAAATTATGAATTTCTATCGATATCTTAGTTACAACAATGACATTGAGTTGACATGTTTTTTTAAGGGTAACTGTAGCATAATCGCAATATCACACGACTGACCCGACGAGTCCCTCAAATGAGGAAGTAGCGGAGGAGGAGACTCACTGGCTCTCAATTCAATTGTCTTTTATTTGTAATCGTGCATATAAAACATAGTGCCCCTCAAATGCCCCAGCCACTACAGCATCGTTCATGTGAACTACTCTGTCCACGGTTATTCATTGCAATGAAGAAAAATCGCTATGATGATCCGCGAAATGATACTATTACTCACTTCCACTTTGATTGATTGATTGATTGAAAATGTTATTAACAGTTTGCAGAATTACAGTACATTTCAAGCACAAAAAAGGGGGGGGGGGGCGGTGGGGGGGGGATTCAGATTTTACGGGGGCCAGTTTCGAATTGCAGCCATCCGTAGGTGCCCTTTGAGAGTGGTTTTGAAGGAGTCAAGGGATTTGCATGTCTTAATGACTGTTGATAGGGCGTTCCACATTTTGGTGGCATAGGAGCGAAAAGAATTTAGTCCCTTGTTTGTGCCGAATCTGGGTTGAACATGATTCGTTGCACTCCCTCTGGTGTTGTGGGTGTGGACTTCGTTAACATTAAGGAAGTATCTACACAGGTACATGGGTATCTTGGTGGAGTATCGAATCTTGTGGACCAGACCCATTGCAAGATGCTGTACTCTGTCGCCGACCCTAAGCCATGCCAGTCTGTCAAAGTGGGCAGGGGTGAGGTGGGTTCGGGGGGTGAGGCCAAGTAGGAGCCTGACCAGTTTGTTTTGGGAGGTCTGGAGCCTAGTTTTAAGGGCCTTTGAGGTGCTGTGGTACCAGGAGGTGCATGCATAGTCAAAGAAGCCTTGTACAAGGGCTCCTGTTAAGGTCTTCAAGGTGTTTTTGTCGACCAGTGAGGAGATCCTGTAAAGGAATCTTGTTCTTTGGTTGACTTTTTTGATTACGTTGGTGGCCATTTTATCACCGGAAAGATTAGCCTCCAGGATGGAACCTAGGTAGGTAATTTCATCTTTACGTGTGATAACATTGTCACCCACTCTAACCAAGAAGCCATTTGCCTTGCTGAGATTACTATTAGATCCAAAGAGAATGGATTCAGTTTTTCCACCATTTCAACAAATAAGCACATACAACCCACTCCACATGAACGATATTGATGTAGGCCTAACCAGGAGATTTTATTGGGGTCCGAGTCGTTCTGTGACTAAGGATCCTCCGAGTTCTGAGGGGTGCTTGCTGCTGGTGTTGTTCACTAGTTTCACACCACCCAACCATGCACTATACATAGCGATTCTCATAATTTCAATAGGCTTACATATTAAATCCTAAACATACTATTTCACATGAACAATGTTAGTGAAACTAAGATATGGGGATAATATTATACATTGCAATTGAAATCGCATCGTGTTTTCATTATAATACTGCTGGGTTGATGCGTCCAGTAAAAGAGGTGGCGGCAGTGGGAACGCGTGAAGCATGGTATTACAACGCGTGAAGCATGGTATTACAACACGTGAAGCATGGTATTACAACACGTGAAGCATGGTATTACAACACGTGAAGCATGGTATTACAACACGTGAAGCATGGTATTACAACGCGTGAAGCATGGTATTACAACACGTGAAGCATGGTATTACAACACGTGAAGCATGGTATTACAACACGTGAAGCATGGTATTACAACACGTGAAGCATGGTATTACAACGCGTGAAGCATGGTATTACAACACGTGAAGCATGGTATTACAACACGTGAAGCATGGTATTACAACACGTGAAGCATGGTATTACAACACGTGAAGCATGGTATTACAACACGTGAAGCATGGTATTACAACACGTGAAGCATGGTATTACAACACGTGAAGCATGGTATTACAACGCGTGAAGCATGGTATTACAACGCGTGAAGCATGGTATTACAACGCGTGAAGCATGGTATTACAACACGTGAAGCATGGTATTACAACGCGTGAAGCATGGTATTACAACACGTGAAGCATGGTATTACAACACGTGAAGCATGGTATTACAACACGTGAAGCATGGTATTACAACACGTGAAGCATGGTATTACAACACGTGAAGCATGGTATTACAACACGTGAAGCATGGTATTACAACACGTGAAGCATGGTATTACAACGCGTGAAGCATGGTATTACAACGCGTGAAGCATGGTATTACAACGCGTGAAGCATGGTATTACAACACGTGAAGCATGGTATTACAACGCGTGAAGCATGGTATTACAACACGTGAAGCATGGTATTACAACACGTGAAGCATGGTATTACAACACGTGAAGCATGGTATTACAACACGTGAAGCATGGTATTACAACACGTGAAGCATGGTATTACAACGCGTGAAGCATGGTATTACAACGCGTGAAGCATGGTATTACAACGCGTGAAGCATGGTATTACAACACGTGAAGCATGGTATTACAACGCGTGAAGCATGGTATTACAACACGTGAAGCATGGTATTACAACACGTGAAGCATGGTATTACAACACGTGAAGCATGGTATTACAACACGTGAAGCATGGTATTACAACGCGTGAAGCATGGTATTACAACACGTGAAGCATGGTATTACAACGCGTGAAGCATGGTATTACAACACGTGAAGCATGGTATTACAACACGTGAAGCATGGTATTACAACACGTGAAGCATGGTATTACAACGCGTGAAGCATGGTATTACAACGCGTGAAGCATGGTATTACAACGCGTGAAGCATGGTATTACAAGTCGGTGTAGTAATCCACTAGGCTAGCGAGGCAGCTGGCAGAATGGGGGTTTGTGTTTGTATTAGAAGGTGAGGTTCCGCCCGCGCGGGCGGCGCTTTCCTTGGTTACTAGTACGCAAAGCAAAGTTACTATATTTACCCAGGGTAACTGGACTAAGCATCAGATACTTGTTTACAGCCAGGCCCTGCTCATAGAACATTTCATGGTAGTGGTTCAATGCCTTGCTCAAGGGCACTTCAGCGGTGGTAATTTTAACGTGCCGGTCCGGGGATACGAACTGGTGACCTTCCGGTATCAAGACCGCTGCCGGCGTGGTACAACGAGCGCTCCTTCCCGCAGAACCTGCTTGGGAATCGCTCAAACGCGGTTGGACAC
This sequence comes from Electrona antarctica, assembly GCF_951216825.1. NCBI lineage: Eukaryota > Metazoa > Chordata > Actinopteri > Myctophiformes > Myctophidae > Electrona > Electrona antarctica. The sequence goes on along the minus strand of NC_136810.1, from coordinate 1,064,538 downwards.
ACCGTCACAGCCTCGCGCTGCAATTGGCTAAAAGTTGAAATCCCCTCCGACGTCCCGTCTAGTAAACTGTAGTGGAATCTGGATATAAACAGTGCATTCAGCCACAGGGGGAGAAAGGGGGAGTGTGCTGTTGCAGGACAATGCGACACATTGTGAGCTTGCAGATCGGCTGTTTTCAAATGGCCGAAATGTATATATGGGGCTGTGGTGTTAAAAAATAATCAAAATAACTAGTAACTAAAGTTTTCAAATAACTGTAGTGGAATAAAAGTAGAAATATTTGCCTCTGAGACAGGCAGGCAGGCAGGCAGGCAGACAGACAGACAGGCAGGCAGACAGGCAGACAGGCAGGCAGGCAGGCAGGCAGGCAGGCAGGCAGGCAGGCAGGCAGACAGACAGGCAGGCAGGCAGACAGGCAGGCAGGCAGACAGGCAGGCAGGCAGACAGGCAGGCAGGCAGGCAGGCAGGCAGGCAGGCAGACAGGCAGGCAGGCAGGCAGGCAGGCAGGCAGGCAGGCAGGCAGGCAGACAGACAGGCAGGCAGACAGGCAGGCAGGCAGGCAGGCAGACAGGCAGGCAGGCAGACAGGCAGGCAGACAGGCAGGCAGACAGGCAGGCAGACAGGCAGGCAGGCAGGCAGGCAGACAGGCAGGCAGGCAGTTGTTTGTTTGTTTTTGTCTAGTGTTTGGATTTGTTATGTGGAACCTTGTGGAACCCACAAGGTTCCACATTATCAGGGAATTAACAGGAAAGACATTTTGTCAGTTAGCATGGCTGGTATAAACTTAACAATGAAATTGAGAAAAAAGAAAAATATAACAAATTATGAATTATAATGCAAGGTCCTGGACCTAGTAAGCTCTCTCTCTCTCTCTCTCTCTCTCTCTCCCTCTCCCTCCCTCCACGCAGGCAGGTACACACGCACGCACGCACGCACGCACGCACACACGCATGCACTTTTAAAATACAAAGTAAAGAAGCGTGTTTTGCTGTTAAAAATACTGTTACATACAGTAGCCTATATGTATACATGTAAGTAAGGATAATCTTATAGCCCACAACTTTGAAATAGCAGCAATTTTTTCAAATATAATTAACCTAGTGGGCGTGGCTACTGTGAAGCTGTTTACCTTATGGGGCAGCGGTGGCCGAACGGTTTGCGGAGCGGTCTTGTTATCGGAAGGTTGCCAGTTCGAATCCCCGGACCGGCACGTTAAAATTACCACCGCTGAAGTGCCCTTGAGCAAGGCATTGAACCCTACCATGAAATGTTCTATGAGCAGGGTCTGGCTGTAAACAAGCATCTCGAGCTTAGTCCATTCACCCTGGGTAAACAAAGAACTTTGCTTTGCTTTTACCTAACTTTGCTACTACAGGGAAAACATGCACATCAGTGTTGATTTCGTCGACTAAAACTATGACAAAGGATGTTCGTTGACTACCTTTTTTCACTGACGAAAACTAAACGAAAAGTAAGCTACGATGACTAAAACCAAGACTAAATATAGGCCTATTGACAATTGTGTCAACAAATAAAAACTAGACTAAAATGTTAGGGAGGGACTAGTGGACAAGAGATCCACTATAAACTTGATTACATGCTGAAAATAGCTGATCTACAAGCTGTAAACTTGTAGATCAGCTATTTTATTTTAAGTGTGATCAGCTATTTTATTTTAAATGAGAAATGACGACGGTATCAAGGCCCGCCAAATTACATATTAGTCGACTGAATCAACTGTGGATTTAGTCTAAAAAACTACTTGGCTAGCCTGGCAGAGCCACACTTCACCCGCTCCTATTGCATATGCATATGCCCTGAGGCGGATTAGCGCAGTGGTATATTAGTATCGCAACGCGAGGCTACTACTTGGCCTCACTGCCCGAACCCACCTCACCCCTGCCCATTTTGACAGGCTGGAATGGCTTGGGGTTGACGACAGAGTACAAAATCTTGCAATGGGTCTGGTCCACAAGATTCAATACACCACCAAGATACCCATGTACCTGTCTCAATACTTCACTAGGATACCCATGTACCTGTCTAGATACTTCACTAGGATACCCATGTACCTGTCTAGATACTTCACTAGGATACCCATGTACCTGTCTAGATACTTCACTAGGATACCCATGTACCTGTCTAGATACTTCACTAGGATACCCATGTACCTGTGTAAATACTTCACTAAGATACCCATGTACCTGTCTCAATACTTCACTAAGATACCCATGTACCTGTCTACATACTTCACTAGGATACCCATGTACCTGTCTAGATACTTCACTAGGATACCCATGTACCTGTCTAGATACTTCACTAAGATACCCATGTACCTGTCTCAATACTTCACTAAGATACCCATGTACCTGTCTAAATACTTCACTAGGATACCCATGTACCTGTCTCAATACTTCACTAGGATACCCATGTACCTGTCTAAATACTTCACTAGGATACCCATGTACCTGTCTCAATACTTCACTAGGATACCCATGTACCTGTCTAAATACTTCACTAGGATACCCATGTACCTGTCTCAATACTTCACTAGGATACCCATGTACCTGTCTAAATACTTCACTAGGATACCCATGTACCTGTCTAAATACTTCACTAGGATACCCATGTACCTGTCTAAATACTTCACTAGGATACCCATGTACCTGTCTCAATACTTCACTAGGATACCCATGTACCTGTCTAAATACTTCACTAGGATACCCATGTACCTGTCTCAATACTTCACTAGGATACCCATGTACCTGTCTAAATACTTCACTAGGATACCCATGTACCTGTCTCAATACTTCACTAGGATACCCATGTACCTGTCTAAATACTTCACTAGGATACCCATGTACCTGTCTAAATACTTCACTAGGATACCCATGTACCTGTCTAGATACTTCACTAGGATACCCATGTACCTGTCTAAATACTTCACTAGGATACCCATGTACCTGTCTAAATACTTCACTAGGATACCCATGTACCTGTCTAAATACTTCACTAGGATACCCATGTACCTGTCTAAATACTTCACTAAGATACCCATGTACCTGTCTAGATACTTCACTAGGATACCCATGTACCTGTCTAAATACTTCACTAAGATACCCATGTACCTGTCTAAATACTTCACTAGGATACCCATGTACCTGTCTAAATACTTCACTAAGATACCCATGTACCTGTCTAGATACTTCACTAGGATACCCATGTACCTGTCTAAATACTTCACTAAGATACCCATGTACCTGTCTAAAAACTTCACTAGGATACCCATGTACCTGTCTAAATACTTCACTAAGATACCCATGTACCTGTCTAGATACTTCACTAGGATACCCATGTACCTGTCTAAATACTTCACTAGGATACCCATGTACCTGTCTCAATACTTCACTAGGATACCCATGTACCTGTCTAAATACTTCACTAGGATACCCATGTACCTGTCTAAATACTTCACTAAGATACCCATGTACCTGTCTAAATACTTCACTAGGATACCCATGTACCTGTCTAGATACTTTACTAAGATACCCATGTACCTGTCTCAATACTTCACTAAGATACCCATGTACCTGTCTAGATACTTTACTAAGATACCCATGTACCTGTCTCAATACTTCACTAAGATACCCATGTACCTGTCTCAATACTTCACTAAGATACCCATGTACCTGTCTAAATACTTCACTAAGATACCCATGTACCTGTCTAAATACTTCACTAAGATACCCATGTACCTGTCTAAATACTTCACTAGGATACCCATGTACCTGTCTCAATACTTCACTAAGATACCCATGTACCTGTCTCAATACTTCACTAGGATACCCATGTACCTGTCTAAATACTTCACTAAGATACCCATGTACCTGTCTCAATACTTCACTAGGATACCCATGTACCTGTCTCAATACTTCACTAAGATACCCATGTACCTGTCTAAATACTTCACTAGGATACCCATGTACCTGTCTCAATACTTCACTAGGATACCCATGTACCTGTCTCAATACTTCACTAAGATACCCATGTACCTGTCTCAATACTTCACTAGGATACCCATGTACCTGTCTAAATACTTCACTAAGATACCCATGTACCTGTCTCAATACTTCACTAGGATACCCATGTACCTGTCTAAATACTTCACTAGGATACCCATGTACCTGTCTAAATACTTCACTAAGATACCCATGTACCTGTCTCAATACTTCACTAGGATACCCATGTACCTGTCTAAATACTTCACTAAGATACCCATGTACCTGTCTCAATACTTCACTAGGATACCCATGTACCTGTCTCAATACTTCACTAGGATACCCATGTACCTGTCTAAATACTTCACTAAGATACCCATGTACCTGTCTCAATACTTCACTAGGATACCCATGTACCTGTCTAAATACTTCACTAAGATACCCATGTACCTGTCTCAATACTTCACTAGGATACCCATGTACCTGTCTAAATACTTCACTAAGATACCCATGTACCTGTCTAAATACTTCACTAGGATACCCATGTACCTGTCTAGATACTTCACTAGGATACCCATGTACCTGTCTACATACTTCACTAGGATACCCATGTACCTGTCTAAATACTTCACTAGGATACCCATGTACCTGTCTAAATACTTCACTAGGATACCCATGTACCTGTCTAAATACTTCACTAGGATACCCATGTACCTGTCTAAATACTTCACTAAGATACCCATGTACCTGTCTAGATACTTCACTAGGATACCCATGTACCTGTCTAAATACTTCACTAAGATACCCATGTACCTGTCTAAATACTTCACTAGGATACCCATGTACCTGTCTAAATACTTCACTAAGATACCCATGTACCTGTCTAGATACTTCACTAGGATACCCATGTACCTGTCTAAATACTTCACTAAGATACCCATGTACCTGTCTAAAAACTTCACTAGGATACCCATGTACCTGTCTAAATACTTCACTAAGATACCCATGTACCTGTCTAGATACTTCACTAGGATACCCATGTACCTGTCTAAATACTTCACTAGGATACCCATGTACCTGTCTCAATACTTCACTAGGATACCCATGTACCTGTCTAAATACTTCACTAGGATACCCATGTACCTGTCTAAATACTTCACTAAGATACCCATGTACCTGTCTAAATACTTCACTAGGATACCCATGTACCTGTCTAGATACTTTACTAAGATACCCATGTACCTGTCTAAATACTTCACTAGGATACCCATGTACCTGTCTAAATACTTCACTAGGATACCCATGTACCTGTCTAGATACTTCACTAGGATACCCATGTACCTGTCTAAATACTTCACTAGGATACCCATGTACCTGTCTAAATACTTCACTAGGATACCCATGTACCTGTCTAAATACTTCACTAGGATACCCATGTACCTGTCTAAATACTTCACTAAGATACCCATGTACCTGTCTAGATACTTCACTAGGATACCCATGTACCTGTCTAAATACTTCACTAAGATACCCATGTACCTGTCTAAATACTTCACTAGGATACCCATGTACCTGTCTAAATACTTCACTAAGATACCCATGTACCTGTCTAGATACTTCACTAGGATACCCATGTACCTGTCTAAATACTTCACTAAGATACCCATGTACCTGTCTAAAAACTTCACTAGGATACCCATGTACCTGTCTAAATACTTCACTAAGATACCCATGTACCTGTCTAGATACTTCACTAGGATACCCATGTACCTGTCTAAATACTTCACTAGGATACCCATGTACCTGTCTCAATACTTCACTAGGATACCCATGTACCTGTCTAAATACTTCACTAGGATACCCATGTACCTGTCTAAATACTTCACTAAGATACCCATGTACCTGTCTAAATACTTCACTAGGATACCCATGTACCTGTCTAGATACTTTACTAAGATACCCATGTACCTGTCTCAATACTTCACTAAGATACCCATGTACCTGTCTAGATACTTTACTAAGATACCCATGTACCTGTCTCAATACTTCACTAAGATACCCATGTACCTGTCTCAATACTTCACTAAGATACCCATGTACCTGTCTAAATACTTCACTAAGATACCCATGTACCTGTCTAAATACTTCACTAAGATACCCATGTACCTGTCTAAATACTTCACTAGGATACCCATGTACCTGTCTCAATACTTCACTAAGATACCCATGTACCTGTCTCAATACTTCACTAGGATACCCATGTACCTGTCTAAATACTTCACTAAGATACCCATGTACCTGTCTCAATACTTCACTAGGATACCCATGTACCTGTCTCAATACTTCACTAAGATACCCATGTACCTGTCTAAATACTTCACTAGGATACCCATGTACCTGTCTCAATACTTCACTAGGATACCCATGTACCTGTCTCAATACTTCACTAAGATACCCATGTACCTGTCTCAATACTTCACTAGGATACCCATGTACCTGTCTAAATACTTCACTAAGATACCCATGTACCTGTCTCAATACTTCACTAGGATACCCATGTACCTGTCTAAATACTTCACTAGGATACCCATGTACCTGTCTAAATACTTCACTAAGATACCCATGTACCTGTCTCAATACTTCACTAGGATACCCATGTACCTGTCTAAATACTTCACTAAGATACCCATGTACCTGTCTCAATACTTCACTAGGATACCCATGTACCTGTCTCAATACTTCACTAGGATACCCATGTACCTGTCTAAATACTTCACTAAGATACCCATGTACCTGTCTCAATACTTCACTAGGATACCCATGTACCTGTCTAAATACTTCACTAAGATACCCATGTACCTGTCTCAATACTTCACTAGGATACCCATGTACCTGTCTAAATACTTCACTAAGATACCCATGTACCTGTCTAAATACTTCACTAGGATACCCATGTACCTGTCTAGATACTTCACTAGGATACCCATGTACCTGTCTACATACTTCACTAGGATACCCATGTACCTGTCTAAATACTTCACTAGGATACCCATGTACCTGTCTAAATACTTCACTAGGATACCCATGTACCTGTCTAAATACTTCACTAGGATACCCATGTACCTGTCTAAATACTTCACTAAGATACCCATGTACCTGTCTAGATACTTCACTAGGATACCCATGTACCTGTCTAAATACTTCACTAAGATACCCATGTACCTGTCTAAATACTTCACTAGGATACCCATGTACCTGTCTAAATACTTCACTAAGATACCCATGTACCTGTCTAGATACTTCACTAGGATACCCATGTACCTGTCTAAATACTTCACTAAGATACCCATGTACCTGTCTAAAAACTTCACTAGGATACCCATGTACCTGTCTAAATACTTCACTAAGATACCCATGTACCTGTCTAGATACTTCACTAGGATACCCATGTACCTGTCTAAATACTTCACTAGGATACCCATGTACCTGTCTCAATACTTCACTAGGATACCCATGTACCTGTCTAAATACTTCACTAGGATACCCATGTACCTGTCTAAATACTTCACTAAGATACCCATGTACCTGTCTAAATACTTCACTAGGATACCCATGTACCTGTCTAGATACTTTACTAAGATACCCATGTACCTGTCTCAATACTTCACTAAGATACCCATGTACCTGTCTAGATACTTTACTAAGATACCCATGTACCTGTCTCAATACTTCACTAAGATACCCATGTACCTGTCTCAATACTTCACTAAGATACCCATGTACCTGTCTAAATACTTCACTAAGATACCCATGTACCTGTCTAAATACTTCACTAAGATACCCATGTACCTGTCTAAATACTTCACTAGGATACCCATGTACCTGTCTCAATACTTCACTAAGATACCCATGTACCTGTCTCAATACTTCACTAGGATACCCATGTACCTGTCTAAATACTTCACTAAGATACCCATGTACCTGTCTCAATACTTCACTAGGATACCCATGTACCTGTCTCAATACTTCACTAAGATACCCATGTACCTGTCTAAATACTTCACTAGGATACCCATGTACCTGTCTCAATACTTCACTAGGATACCCATGTACCTGTCTCAATACTTCACTAAGATACCCATGTACCTGTCTCAATACTTCACTAGGATACCCATGTACCTGTCTAAATACTTCACTAAGATACCCATGTACCTGTCTCAATACTTCACTAGGATACCCATGTACCTGTCTAAATACTTCACTAGGATACCCATGTACCTGTCTAAATACTTCACTAAGATACCCATGTACCTGTCTCAATACTTCACTAGGATACCCATGTACCTGTCTAAATACTTCACTAAGATACCCATGTACCTGTCTCAATACTTCACTAGGATACCCATGTACCTGTCTCAATACTTCACTAGGATACCCATGTACCTGTCTAAATACTTCACTAAGATACCCATGTACCTGTCTCAATACTTCACTAGGATACCCATGTACCTGTCTAAATACTTCACTAAGATACCCATGTACCTGTCTCAATACTTCACTAGGATACCCATGTACCTGTCTAAATACTTCACTAAGATACCCATGTACCTGTCTAAATACTTCACTAGGATACCCATGTACCTGTCTAGATACTTCACTAGGATACCCATGTACCTGTCTACATACTTCACTAGGATACCCATGTACCTGTCTAAATACTTCACTAGGATACCCATGTACCTGTCTAAATACTTCACTAAGATACCCATGTGTCTAAATACTTCACTAAGATACCCATGTACCTGTCTCAATACTTCACTAGGACACCCATGTACCTGTCTACATACTTCACTAAGATACCCATGTACCTGTCTAGATACTTCACTAGGATACCCATGTACCTGTCTAGATACTTCACTTGGATACCCATGTACCTGTCTAAATACTTCACTAGGATACCCATGTACCTGTCTAAATACTTCACTAAGATACCGATGTACCTGTCTAGATACTTCACTAGGATACCCATGTACCTGTCTAAATACTTCACTAGGATACCCATGTACCTGTCTAAATACTTCACTAGGATACCCATGTACCTGTCTAAATACTTCACTAAGATACCGATGTACCTGTCTAGATACTTCACTAGGATACCCATGTACCTGTCTCAATACTTCACTAGGATACCCATGTACCTGTCTCAATACTTCACTAGGATACCCATGTACCTGTCTAAATACTTCACTAAGATACCCATGTACCTGTCTAGATACTTCACTAGGATACCCATGTACCTGTCTAAATACTTCACTAGGATACCCATGTACCTGTCTAAATACTTCACTAAGATACCCATGTACCTGTCTCAATACTTCACTAAGATACCCATGTACCTGTCTAAATACTTCACTAAGATACCCATGTACCTGTCTCAATACTTCACTAGGATACCCATGTACCTGTCTAAATACTTCACTAAGATACCCATGTACCTGTCTAAATACTTCACTAGGATACCCATGTACCTGTCTAAATACTTCACTAAGATACCCATGTACCTGTCTAAATACTTCACTAAGATACCCATGTACCTGTCTAAATACTTCACTAAGATACCCATGTACCTGTCTAAATACTTCACTAGGATACCCATGTACCTGTCTAAATACTTCACTAAGATACCCATGTACCTGTCTAAATACTTCACTAAGATACCCATGTACCTGTCTCAATACTTCACTAGGATACCCATGTACCTGTCTAAATACTTCACTAAGATACCCATGTACCTGTCTCAATACTTCACTAGGATACCCATGTACCTGTCTAAATACTTCACTAAGATACCCATGTACCTGTCTAAATACTTCACTAGGATACCCATGTACCTGTCTAGATACTTCACTAGGATACCCATGTACCTGTCTACATACTTCACTAGGATACCCATGTACCTGTCTAAATACTTCACTAGGATACCCATGTACCTGTCTAAATACTTCACTAAGATACCCATGTGTCTAAATACTTCACTAAGATACCCATGTACCTGTCTCAATACTTCACTAGGACACCCATGTACCTGTCTACATACTTCACTAAGATACCCATGTACCTGTCTAGATACTTCACTAGGATACCCATGTACCTGTCTAGATACTTCACTAGGATACCCATGTACCTGTCTAAATACTTCACTAGGATACCCATGTACCTGTCTAAATACTTCACTAAGATACCGATGTACCTGTCTAGATACTTCACTAGGATACCCATGTACCTGTCTAAATACTTCACTAGGATACCCATGTACCTGTCTAAATACTTCACTAGGATACCCATGTACCTGTCTAAATACTTCACTAAGATACCGATGTACCTGTCTAGATACTTCACTAGGATACCCATGTACCTGTCTCAATACTTCACTAGGATACCCATGTACCTGTCTCAATACTTCACTAGGATACCCATGTACCTGTCTAAATACTTCACTAAGATACCCATGTACCTGTCTAGATACTTCACTAGGATACCCATGTACCTGTCTAAATACTTCACTAGGATACCCATGTACCTGTCTAAATACTTCACTAAGATACCCATGTACCTGTCTCAATACTTCACTAAGATACCCATGTACCTGTCTAAATACTTCACTAAGATACCCATGTACCTGTCTCAATACTTCACTAGGATACCCATGTACCTGTCTAAATACTTCACTAAGATACCCATGTACCTGTCTAAATACTTCACTAGGATACCCATGTACCTGTCTAAATACTTCACTAGGATACCCATGTACCTGTCTAAATACTTCACTAAGATACCCATGTACCTGTCTAAATACTTCACTAAGATACCCATGTACCTGTCTCAATACTTCACTAGGATACCCATGTACCTGTCTAAATACTTCACTAAGATACCCATGTACCTGTCTAAATACTTCACTAGGATACCCATGTACCTGTCTAGATACTTCACTAGGATACCCATGTACCTGTCTACATACTTCACTAGGATACCCATGTACCTGTCTAAATACTTCACTAGGATACCCATGTACCTGTCTAAATACTTCACTAAGATACCCATGTGTCTAAATACTTCACTAAGATACCCATGTACCTGTCTCAATACTTCACTAGGACACCCATGTACCTGTCTACATACTTAACTAAGATACCCATGTACCTGTCTAGATACTTCACTAGGATACCCATGTACCTGTCTAGATACTTCACTAGGATACCCATGTACCTGTCTAAATACTTCACTAGGATACCCATGTACCTGTCTAAATACTTCACTAAGATACCGATGTACCTGTCTAGATACTTCACTAGGATACCCATGTACCTGTCTAAATACTTCACTAGGATACCCATGTACCTGTCTAAATACTTCACTAGGATACCCATGTACCTGTCTAAATACTTCACTAAGATACCGATGTACCTGTCTAGATACTTCACTAGGATACCCATGTACCTGTCTCAATACTTCACTAGGATACCCATGTACCTGTCTCAATACTTCACTAAGATACCCATGTACCTGTCTAAATACTTCACTAGGATACCCATGTACCTGTCTAAATACTTCACTAGGATACCCATGTACCTGTCTAAATACTTCACTAAGA